>NC_092873.1:492094581-492339581 GCF_028372415.1 Notamacropus eugenii
GTAACTCTTGAAACTTTTCTCAGTATTTGGGCAGTTGGAAGGATTACACACACACACATACACACACACATATACATATATATGTGTATGTATATGTATATATGTATATATATATATATATATATATATATATATATATATACATATATAAAGAGGGCATAGGGTGAGTTGAATAGGAAGGGATGATATCTAAAGAAATAAAATTAAGGGATGACAGAGGAATAAATTGGGAGGAGAAAGAGAAAAATGGAATGGGGCAATCTCTCATGAAAGAGGCAAGAAAAAGCTTTTTCAATAAAGGGGAAAAGGGGGAAGGTGAGAGATACAAAGTGCAGTTTACTCTCATCACATTTGGCTTAAGGAGGGAACAACATGCACACTCAATTTGGTATGAAAATCTATTTTACACTACAGGAAAGTAGGGGAGAAGGAGATAAGTGGGGTGGGGAGGATGATAGAAGAGAGAGCAAATAGGAGGGAGTAATTAGAAGTAAACCCTTTGGGGAGGGACAAGGTCAAAAGAGAGAGTAGAATAAATAGGGGGCAGGATAGGATGGAGGGAAATATAATTAGTCTTTCACAGTATGATCATTATGGAAGTCTTTTGCAAAACTACACATATATAGCCTATATTGAAATGCTTGCCTTTTCAGTAGGTACAGGTGGGGAGAGACAAAGGGAGAGAAGTTGGACCTCAAAGTTTTAGGAATGAATGTTGAGAATTGTTTATGGATACAACTGAGAAATAAGAAATACAAGTAATAGAGTATAGAAATCTATCTTGCCCTACAAGAATAGAGGGAAGATGGGAAAAAGGGAAGGGAGGGGTACGATAGAAGGGAGGGCAGATTGGGGGAAGGGGTAATCAGAATGCATGTTGTTTTGGGGTTTGGGAGGGGAGAAATGGGGGAAAATTTGGAACTCAAAATCTTGTGGAATTGAATGTTGAAAACTAAAATAAATAAATAAAAATTTTTAAAAAGTTATCTATAGTCATAGAGGGGAAATGGTGTAATTCACTATTGATTTGAGAAAAGCAAATTAAAATAACCCTGAAGTACCACCTCACACACTTCAGAAATTACAAATGTTGGCAGGAATGGGGGGAAATAGATAACATAATGCAGTTCTGGTATAGTTGTGAACTGGTCTAACCATCTTGGAGAACAATTTGGAACTAAGTACATAGGGTATAAAATTGTGCATACCCTTTGATCAAACAATACCACTACTAGAGGGGGCAGTGCCAAGATGGCAGACAAAAAGCAGGGACTTCCCTGAGCTCTCCCCCAAAGCCCTCCAAATACCTGTATGAATGACTCTAAGCAAATTCTAGAGCTACAGAACCCACAACATGACAGAATGAAATAAAACCTCAACCCAAGACAAACCTGGAAAGAAGATAGGAAAGGTGTTTTACATCAAGCAGGGAGTGGAGTGCAGTCCTGAGAGGGCTGCACCACCATAGACTAGAGCTGGCCTCAGGGGACTGAATTATTAACAGTTCTGGCAGTTTCCAGACTGCTCAACTCACAAACTCCAAAAAGGTCACTGGGAAAACTCTATGGGACCTGGGTAAAAGAGAAGCACTTGATCTGGCCATGTCTGGGTCCAGACCCAAACTCAAGGCAGTGGAGGAGGGGAGTGGCAGTAGGGGGCAACAGCAATGGCAGAGGCAGAGGCTCATTCCAGAGCTCTGGGACCACAGATGGTGGGGGATGGAGTGGCTGACACAAAGCCCTTGAAGTCTGGGATAGTATACTCACTCTATCCCTACTGGAAGCAGAGTCTTACCTTGAAAAAGAGTTAGAAAGTCAAGTTTTTGGCTGGGAAAATGAGCAAACATCATAAAAGAACTTAAAATACAGAACCTTACTTTGGTGACAAGGAAGATCAGGGCATAAAATCAGAGTAGGAGAGCAGATTCAAATTCTTACATGAAAAGCCTCCAAGAGGAATATGAATTAGTCGCAGGTCATGGAGGAGCTCCAAAGGGATTTTGAAAATCACGTAAGAGAAATAGAGGGAAAATTGGAAAGAGAAATGAGTGATGCAAAAAATCATAAAAAACAAATCAATAGTTTACTATAGGACACCCAAAAAATATAGAATAAAATAATTCTTTAAGAATAGACTAACCCAGATGACAAAAAGAGATCCAAAAAGCCAATGAGGAGAAGAATGTTTTAAAAAGCAAAATTGGCCAAATGGCAAAGGAGATCCAAAATCTCACTGAATAAAACAATTCCTTCAAAATTAGAATGGAGGAAAAGGAAACTAATGATTTTGTAAAAATCAAGAAATTATAAAACAGAACCAAAAGAATGAAAAAAATAGAAGACAATGTGAAATATCTCATTGGAAAAGTCACAGACAAATAGATCCAGGAGAGATAATTTTTAAATTGTTGGACTATCTGAAAGTCATGATCAAAAAAAGAACCTAGACAACATCTTTCCAGAAATTATCAAGGAAAAGTGCCCTGATATTCTAGAATCAGAGGGTGAAATAGAAATAGAAAGAATCTATAGATTGCCTCCAGAAAGAGATTCTAAAAGGAAAACTCTTAGAAATGTTGTAGCCAAATTCCACAGTTCCCTGGTCAAGGAGAAAATATTTCAAGCAGTCAGAAAGAAACAATTTGAGTATTGTGGAAATACAATCAGGATAGCACAAGATCTAGCAGCTTCTACATTAAGAGACTGAAGGGCTTGGAATATGATATTCTGGAGGTCAGAAAAACTAGGACTAAAACCAAGTATCACCTATCCAGCATAACTGAGTATAATCCTTTGGGGGGGAAATCAATATTCAATGAAATAGAGGACTTTCAAGCATCCTTGATGAAAAGACAAGAGCTGAATAGAAAATTAAACTTTCAAATATTAAAAATCAAGAGAAGCATGAAAATGTAAACAGAAAAGAAAAACCATAAGGGGCTTATCAAAGCTGAAATGTTTACATTCCTACATGGAAAGATGATATTTGTAACTCATGAGACTTTTCTCAGTATCAGGGTAGTTGGAGGACATAGAGAAATAGACAGATAGACAGACAGACAGACAGGCAGACAGGCAGACAGACAGACAGACAGACAGACAGACAGACAGACAGACAGACAGACAGATAGATAGATAGATAGATAGATAGATAGATAGATAGATAGATAGATAGATAGATAAATAGATAGATGGCCCAGTGTGAGTTGAATATAAAGGCATGATGTCTAAAAAATAAAATTAAGGGGTGAGACAAGAATATATACAGAGAGAAGGAGAAAGGGAGAGATATGACGGGGTGAATTATCTCACATAAAAGAGACAAAAAAAGATTTTACAATAGAGGGGAATAGGGAGTAGGTGAGAAGGAGTGAACCCTGCTCTCATCACATTTGATTAAAGGAGAGAAAAAACACTCAATTGAGTACGTTACTCCATGGGAGAGTAGTGGATAAGGGGGGTACAATAGAAGGGAGGGAAGATTAGAGGAGGAGTAGTCAGAAGCAAAC
Organism: Notamacropus eugenii; assembly: GCF_028372415.1. NCBI lineage: Eukaryota > Metazoa > Chordata > Mammalia > Diprotodontia > Macropodidae > Notamacropus > Notamacropus eugenii. The sequence continues at coordinate 492,098,090 of NC_092873.1, forward strand.
ACTTTAGAAGAGTGACAGAGTCAAAGAAGAAAATAGAATAATTGGGGGGTGGAATAGGATGGAGAGAAATATAGTTAGTCTTTCACAACAAGACTATTATGCAGGTATTTTGCCTAACTACACAGATATAAGCTATATTGAATTGCTTGCCTTTTCAATGGGGGTGGGTGGGGAGGGAAGAAAGGAGAGAATTTGTAACTCAAAGTTTTAAAAGCAAATATTAACAATTGTTTTTACATGCAACTGGAAAATAAGATATACAGGCAATGGGGTATAGAAATCTAGCCTTTCAACAAAGTAAAGATGCAGGGGGAAAGAGGATGGGATGATAAAAAGGAGGACAGACTGAGGGAAAGGCTAATCAGAATGCATGCCACTTCAGAGTAGAGGAGGGGAGAGATGGGGAGAAAATTGAGAACTCAAAGTCTTGTGGAAATAAATCTTGAAAACTAAAAATAAATAAATAAATTTTAAAAGATATAAACTAATAAAAAATACCACCACTTGATCTACAACCCAAAGAGATCAAAGGAAAAAGACCTATATGTGCAAAAAATACTAGCAACTCTTTTTGTGGTGACAAAGACTTGAAAGGGGAAGTTTATAAATTGGGGAATGAATGAACAAGTTGTAGTATGAGATTGTGATAAAGTACTACTTTAATTTAAGAAATAATGAAGGGGGGAGTGGTTTTAGCAAATCCGTAGCAAGGCTTACATGAACAGATGCAAAGTGAAGTAAGAAGAACTAGGAGATCATTATGCATAGGAACAATAACGTTGAAGATTTGGCTACTCTGATCAATACAGTGATCCAAGACAATCCCAAAGGATCCATGATGAAAAAAATGCTATCCACCTCCAGAGAGAAAACTGATGAACTCTGAGGGCAAATTGAAGTATAATTTTCTTCTTTCGCTTCTCTTTTTTTCTCTCCTTTTTCTGTGACATGGTTTATAGGGAAATATGGTTTTCATGATTTCACATATGTAATTGTTATCATGCTGTTTTCTTCTTGGTAGGTTGGGGAGAAATGAAGGAGAGAAAGAATCTGGAACTCAACATTTTTTAAAAAGAAGACTTTTAATTAAAAAAAAAAAACACACAAAGTTACAGGAAAATTCATCATTCCCAGACATTCACTGGGTGTGAAATTCACTTGGATTATGGGAATAAAGGTGGAATTTTAAAGGACAATCTGACCAACAGGTATAGAGAGGGTGGTATCTTTTCAGAAAATTCTGCTGAGGTTTGGAGGGAAGAAGGTCCACCTTTATCACACCTCCAAAGGAGTATAAGGTAGTGAGGAGGAAATATGGAGCTATACTACCCCATCCCATCCCCCAAAGAGGAAAGCATCCTCCCTTGGGGAATGAAATACATTTCTGCCATGTTGGCACCCTCCAGAAAAAAGCTCCTTTGCCCCATGCTAGTTTCTGCTCTAAATAAAAGAGAGCTACAGGGAGGAGGGGTTGGTTGGGTGGAGAGGAGATATATAAGATTTGTCAACAAGGTAAGGAGGAGGCTTTTTCCCCATATGCTCTACATTCATTTGTCTTTGCTCAAAGAAGACAGGAAGGGTGCAAAGTGATGCTGATCAAGAGCTAAGAGTGTGTGTGTGTGTGTGTGTGTGTGTGTGTGTGTGTGTGTGTGTGTGTGTGCAAGTGAGAGAGAGAGAGAGAGAGAGAGAGAGACAGTTTTAAGTGTAGGTGCTGGATTAGAAAAACTGTAATTTGTATTTTTTCTACCTCCACCTATGCTGGGTTTACTAAAATAAAAACAGTCACAGTCATTCTAAATTGAACTGCAAGGTGGCAGAGAGGTGGCTGGTGAGACACAGAAGGAATAAATGATCTTAGTTTATTAAAAAAAAATATGTACAGCCATGTGGAAAACTTACTTTTCTCTCCACCCCAGTGGGCCTTTTTATCTCAGGTTCACTGACTACACTGAGGCTTTGTTGAACTCCATCTTTTACAAAGTCCAGACATTTCCGTCATCTATTACCATTGTGAAACATTCCTTTGAAACAACTGCTGTTGATGTTTCTTAACAAGACAACAACAGCTAGCTTGAAACTAGACTATTTTCCCCCCAATTTACGCATCTTATTACCAATGGCCAGACTTTGGTTTCCTAGGTGCTCCTTACCTTGAAGATATTTTTCTGTATTCTACATCACAATACTGAACTGACTCCTGTTTGCTATAAAAAGTATCTTTAGAAACCAAAAGGGAAAGGCATGCATCTCCAGAAGGCAAAGAGCCCTGGAGGTGGTCCTGTCCCTGTGCCAGAAATAAAGACTTGTAAAGCACTTAAGAAGTTTATGCTTTCCCTGAAGTGCAAGTATAATCCACCTTAACATTAATTGTTCTTACCAATGGGTATTAGGAGAACTCTGTCCCATCCCCCACAAATGGATACAGCTTCTTTGGGAAAAAAGGAGATACGGCTCTGTCCGGAATACCTAGGTGTAGTTCACAAAGACTAACTGTGTCACTTGTGGGCAGGTGTGAGAAAAGGTGAGAGGTGGTCAAGAATTGTAAGATGGGGGCAAGGGATAGATGAAGTGTGAACATATGGCCATGTGTGAAAAAATGTCCACTTCTGTATTGAAGGACTGACATTTATTTACCAGGGACTACAAGGGTCATTTTATAACTCTTTAATCCAAAGGAACATCCTTCAAACTGCAAAAGTTTTCCAAAACGAGTAGAAAAGTTTGCTATGTCAAAGGCAAGTGACTTCAACTTCTTTCTCTCAGATGTTAAATATTGTGGGTTTTCTCTATAAGGATGTTCACAGAATCCGAGAGTGTTTTAGCATTCAGAACTTAAGAGTGTGGGAATAGTCATTTTAAGAATGTCACATATCCATTTTAGTAACTGGATGAAAAATTTCTGATTTATTATTTCATTTAGCATTGTTATGTGCCATACATAGCACAGTACTACACAACTTAATTTTTACAGTTTTTTTTTTAAGGTAAAACAGTTTAGACACCCAAATTACTGTGTGAAATAACAGTTTTGCCACCTCTGCATTCCCATGTTTGCTTCAAATCTACCTACCTAGCCGACACCTCTCTCCTGAGCTTTAGTCCCTCATCATCTACCAGAATGCCCAAGGACATCTCAAATTCATTCATCAATATCATTTAACTCCATTCAACTCATATCTGTTCAAAACAGAACATATTTCTTCCTAAACACATCCCTCATCCAGACTTTGCAGTTTCTGTGGAAGACAGAACTGTTTTTCTAGTCACAAAATTTCACAGCTTCTTACCAACCATAGTCACCTCCATAGTCAAAGTCATTATCAACTCTCACCTGGATTATTAGAAAAAACTCCTACCTATTCTTTCTCCTTTTTGTTTCTCCTTTCTTCCATTCATCCTCCACAAACCTGCCAAATTGATATTCTTAAAGCATAGATCTAACCATATCGCTCTCCCATTCAGGAAATATCCTTTTTCCTGGCAGATTAAAGTTAGTGTTCCTAGTATTAGTGCCCTTTCAAATACACACTCACACACACACACACACACACACATTTGTACATACACACAGTCATGTTTCTGTATAGGCATATATTTGTGTCTATGTGTCATAAATGTATATTTGTATATGTATTTATGTATGTACATATGTATTTATTAGGAACATGGATATAGAGCTGGACTAGAACTCAGAGGCTACTTAATTCAACCAGTATGTTTTCAACATGAGGAATTTGAGTGCTGAGAAGGTTAAGTGACTTGGTCATAATAACACAGAGGGTACATATCAGAAGCAGAATTTGAAACCAGCTCCTCTCACTCTAAAACTAACCTCTGTTTACAGGACTACACCACTTCCCTATTCATTTGGTGTGTGTGTTGTGCTTCTTATCTTTTTATGTAAGTTGCTCCTCCCTTATCCTAATAGAAAATAAGTTTCTATAGGAAAGGGAATGTTTGATTTGGGGCTGTTTGCATAACTCCTAACAATTCTTGACAGGTAAGTAGGCATTTCATAAATCCTTTTTTTTTTAAATTGAATTCAATTGAACACATCTCAAATGCAACCAGACCAAGAAAGTATATAGAAAAACTATCCCCTACTTCCTTCTGTATACATCTATTTCAAAGTAAGCTAACATTATATTTGCTTTGTGATTCTATACCACACTATTGACTTATACTGAGTTTAAAATCTAGTCAAATTTCTGTATTTTTTTTAATGTGAATGTCTATCCAGCCTGCCCTTGCCCCACCCACCATTTTATACTGTGGAAAGTTTTGGTTTTTTTTTTTCTCATCGAAGCATAAAATTTCATGTTTATCTAGATTGAATTTTATCTCATTACATTAGGTCCAATGTTCTGACCTGTCAAGATCTCTTTGGATCTTCACTCTGTCACCCAACATGTGCTCTGACCCTCCTAGCTATCTACCACCTACAACTCTGATAACAACGCCATTTATGTTTTTATCCAATTCATTGACAAAATGATTAAAAATATATGAGACTCGAGTCAGTTCACTAGAGATCTCTCTCCAAACTAACATAGAATGTTAATTACTGTTCTAGTCACTCAACCAGTTCCAAATTCAAAGGCAATAATGATGATGGTGATGATGATGATGAACATAATAAGGGAAATAAGATTTTCAAAGCACTTTCCATCTATTATCTTCTTTAATCCTCATGACCGCCCTGCCTACTTTACAGAATAGGAAACTGAAACATGGAGAATCTAAATGACTTGTTCATAGTGACAATTTCATACGTATCATTACAGATAATATTCTAATCTAGGTTTATTATTAGTCCAGGTCTTAGACTCTATAGATTCCAGCACCATACTACCTTTCTAACCAAGAGTGCCTACAGCATAGAGCAAGATTACTACCTTAACTTGGGGCAATGTTCTCAATGGCCTTCATTCTGTGGAGAATGGGAAGGGCCAACTGTACACACATGTCCCCAAGGCTACATATCTCTGATCTCCAATGCTAGTACAAAGAATAGGGAATCAAGAACAGTTATTTGAGGAAGAGGAAGAGTTTAATTTGCAACATGTTAAGTTTAGTGTGATGGTGCAATATCAACTGATCAAACAACAAATACTTGTTAAGTGCCTGCTCTGTGCCAGAAATTAAATTAGGCACTAGAAATGCAAGACACATATGAAAGAGTCTTTGCCCTCAAGAAGTTTTTATTGCAAAGGGAAGACAAAATGAAAGAGATCTTACAGATAGTTGCTAATGTAGATCTTGAGTTAAGAGAGAATAGACCCAGAAATTTAGAATTGGTAGTCAAAAAACTGTAATTTGGAAGTTAAGGTGAAATCTCATGACAATGGAAGAGGTTTGTTAAACAATGAATCAATTTATACTAACAATTAAAAGATTCCTATGGGTCAGGCACTGTGCTAAGTGCTTGGGACACACAGAAAAATCAACGGGGCCTACACCCTAATGGAGTGGACTACATGTACACAAATAGGTATGTATAAGATACACATATAGCTAGAAAATAACCTTAGAAGAAAAGGCACTAGCAACAGCGAGGGACCAGGAAAATCCTGTGTCAAATAATCCAAAATCCAGATTCCTTATTTGTCGCTTGGGGAAAACAAAAAAAACCTGTCTCATCTGTTGGCAGAATGTATATAAAATTAACACTAGACAATTTAGGTGTGGGGGCAAGGGGGTTAACATCTAGGAAATCAGAAGAAGGTCTATATGACCACTGTCATATAGACAGTGGTACTAAATACTTAAATGGAAGTGGAAATGATATTAAAGATGCAATAGCATTTGTTTTACAATTGAACTACACAAATCCATCAATTCAGGAAGCATTTATCGTGAGCCAGAAAGTATACATATGTGCGCACACACACATACACACACAGAAAGAGTCCCTGCCCTCAAGGAGCTCACATTGTAATTAGCAAGACAATGTGCAAATAACTGTTCAAACAAGATGTATGCATGACCAGTTGGAAGTAAATTCAGAGGGTAAGCATGAGGATAAAGGAGTATCATTTTTTTATCTATTTTTTTATTTTTTATTTTGCAAGAGATGAGATTTTCACTGAAACTTGAAGAAAACCAAGGAAGTTAGGAGTAAGGGACAAGGACGGCGAACATTCCAGGCAAGGGAGCAGTGAGGTAATGAATTATCCTGTGCTAAACTCAACAAGGAGGCCAGTGGCACTAGATCATAGAATACATAAAGTGGGACTTTCCATCTAACTTGCAACTGAAATCCCCTGTGTGTGCTGTCCCTCCCTGATAGAATGGGAACTCCTTTAAAGCAGTGACAGTCTTCCCTTTCTACGTTCATTGCCAGTGGTTAGCATGTGCTTAAAAATATTATCTTTGTCATTCATTCATTCCAGGAATTTGCTCTCCAATCTCCGTCCAGTTCTTATCCACATTCTATTTCCCACCACTCACTACTAACAGCTCCTTTCTTTATAACTACAAACATATTCAACTTTCCCTTATCCCAAATAAAGTCTCCTTCCATCTTGCTACCCTTGTTAGCTCTGCAGGTGCTGACACTGCACAGATGTTGCTGTTAAGCTCCCAGTTCAGCTTGGCTAGAACATAAACCACCCACACAGCCACAGCTGTGTGTACTAATACACCTTGCAGGTGGGGCGACCATCAAGGAAGCTCTGCCTAGCAGGAAGGCCAAGCGGAACAACTGCTGCTCATTCACTTTATGATGTAAGTGAACCAGCAGATGGGTTCCACCCATTGTTGGTTATCCCCCTATGGGAACTGGCCAACTGAGTTTAATGAACATTTTTTTTTTTACATTGCTCTGTATTTTTCCTGCAGATCATCTGGCAAATCACCTCTTATGTAATATACTGCACTTGAAATTAGCAATGCCCTTCTCTCCTTGTTGTCTAAGTTGTATTGGCAAGAATTATACAATTTTATTTACATAGGAGCCATCTTACTGTTAATGTTCCAGGAAGAGCCTGGCGTTGCTAGGTAAAGTGTGCTTTTCCCATTCAGAGATCTTTGTGTAACCAAACCCACCCAGCAGATCAATGGTCTAGGTAGGATAAGTTGTGATATCTGGGTTATCATCTGGTACATAAGACCTTGAGATCCCACATCTTGACTCAAGAATAAGAAGGAGGACTCAAAGATTCTCAGAATGGATGGAACCTTGGATACATCTAATTATGCCCAATATTAGAGTAATGGCTGAACAAAATTCAGTATATGAACTTAATGCAATATTATTGTGCTGTAATAAAAGGCATAAGAAATAGGATGTATTCAAAGAAAATTGGTAGATCTGTACATAGTAATGCAGAGCAAAGCAAGTAGACCCAAGAAAATGATTCAAATAATGACCAAAAGGCTGAAAAAGGGCGGGCATCAGAGTTCTAATTAATAGAATAAAAATTCCTAGTTGAATTCAATTGACCTAGCAGATGGATAGTGAAATATACTGTCCTTCTCTAGACAGAAAGATGGTACATAACTGGTACCGAATGAGGCATGAACATTGTTAGACCTGACCAGTGCGTTTGTTTGCATTTGAAAAGTGTGCTCTTTTGTTATATGAAGGCATTTTAAACTTTTTTTTTTCTGTTTCAGGAACGCTTTGGCAATCTAGGGAAGCCTATGGGCACCTTCTCAGAATTGTTTTTAAATACATAAAATAAAATTTAAAAAGTCAAGATTGTGAAGGAAACTAATTATATTGAGAAATAAAGATATGTTTTTCCCCATCCAAGTTCATAGACCACTTGAAGTGTAGCCAGAGATTCCCAGAAGGATCAATGAACCATATTTAAGAACCCCTGTTAGGAGGCATTGGGAAGAAGTTTTTTTTAAAGCATAATAAAACTTTTTAAAAAGTGAATCAGTACCTCTTTACTAAACAAATGAGAAAACGCAGACACTCAAGATCACACAGTGGAAGTCAGGATGAAAATCCAGGTCATCCAGCTCTGTAGCGAGGGTTCTCTCTATCATACTGTCTTCTCTGTAGCAGGCTCTCAGTAAGTAAATATATTGAATTGAATTGAAGTTAGGATACATCACAGATCTCCCCTCTGAAACTGCTACTGTAATAGTTCCTGCAGCTCTACTTTACGATGGAAAAACGGAAGTAATGATAAACTCAGTCAGGTAGAAACAGACAATCCTAGAGTTCAGACAGCACTTCAGCTTCTCTTTTAAAACATAATAGAGAAATACTAATCCCATTTCCATCTCCACAGTGGAGTTAGGAGGATGGCCCAGGTATTATCACATCTTTCTCTTTCTGTCTTACAACCCCGAACTCTGCTTTTCATTTTCATCCTAACCACCAAGGTTTCTACTCATTAATTCTTTCTTTCAGCCAAACAGTTGAGTATACACCTTGGTAAATCAGTTCAAATCTACATTGTCCTCTATAGTAAATTCTTTTGTAACTTTTTATATTGTTTATTATTCCTCGACAAACCCTGATCTAAGGTTTTACCCAACATTCCCTGACTTCACTCCTAGCTATATGTTGCTGTACATAGTTGGGGAAAAAAATCATGTATCCATGCTGACTGAGACCACTATAGATTTATATTATAAAAATATGAATCTTTAGTGAGCAAAAATCTTATCTGGACCCTTGCTGCAATCATTTTACACACTCCCTAAGCAATTGTCTATCCTACTTACCACAATAGATTTTCCCCAACCTCTTCATCCATCTTTAACTCTTTCATGGCTCCCCTTCCTCCTTCCTTGTAGGAATCTAGGTGAAGACCTTGACTCAATACTTCACTGAAAAAAAATGGAAATAATTCATCAACAGTTCCTTCTTTTTTTCCTCACACGACTAAGATGTCTACCCTAACTATCTCTGCCTTCAGTCTTATCTCATATGAAGAAATGAACCTTCTCCTTGCCAAGGCTAGATCTTATATGTGTACTCTTGAAGCTATCTCATCCTGTACTCTTCAGTGGACTGCCTCTTCTATCCCATTCACTCTCTACTTTATCTTGAATCTTCCCCTTTCTACTGGCTGGTTCCTTGCTGCTTATAAACATGCTTGTGTCTCCACCATCCTACCAAGGCAAGCAAAAAGCAAAACAAAATCTCATTGAATTCATCTATCCACAAAAGTTATCACTCCATATCTCTCTTCCCTTTCATGGCTGAACTTCTTTGACAAAGCTGTCTCTATGAGTGACTACTTCCTTTTCTCTGACTTTTCTGAATTCTCTGGAGTTTAGCTTTTAAACTTATCGTTCAACTGAAACTACATGCTGGAAAGTCATTAATGATTTCTTAATTGACGTACCTAATGGACATTTCTCAATTCTAATCCTTCTGGACTTTTCTGCATCCTCTGACATTCTTGATCACCCTCTTCTCCTTAATTTTCTCTTATTTCTGCCTAAGTTTTCATAACATTTTTCCATCTTGGTTTATCCTCCTACTTGTCTGACTGCTTCTTCACAGTCTTCTTGCTGAATTTTCATGTAGGTCATACTCAGTGACCATAGGTGCCGCCAAACCTTTGTCATAGACCTTCCTTGTACTTTCTGCATACTGTTTTACTTGATGATCTCATCAACTCATTTTTTTTTTCAATTGGGGAGTGATTCATATTCTTTATTTTTTAAGTCTTTTTTAATTAATTAATTTGTTTTCAGTTTTCTACAATCACTTCTATATATCTTAGATTTCTCCCCCTTCCTATCCCAACTTCTCTCTTCCCTCCCACCTCTATAACTGAGATAGTGTGCATTCTTATATAGGTTCTACACATACATTCTTATTAAATACATTTTCCTCTTAGTCATGTTGCATAGAAGAATTAAAATGAATGGGAGAAACCATGAAAGCAAAACAAAATGTAACACAAGAGAAAATGGTCTGCTTCACTCTGCAATCCAATTACATAGTTCTTTCTCTGGATGTGGAAGGCAGTTTGCCTCAAGAGTCCATTGGGAATTTTTTAGGTCCTTGAATTGCTGCAAAGGGCTAAGTCTTCCAGAAAAATTCCTTGCACACTATAGTTGTTGGTGTGTATAAAGTTCTCCTGGTTCTGCTCCTTTCACTCAGCATCAGTTCATATACGTCCTTCTAGTACTCTCTGAAGTCTTCCTGTTCATCATGTCTTATAGCACAACACTATTCCATTACATTCGTATACCACGACTTATTCAGCCATTCTCCAACTGATGGGCATCACCCTGATTTCCAGTTCATGGCCACCACAAAGAGAGCTGCTATACATATTTTTGAACATGTAGGACCCTTTCCCATTTTTATAATCTCTTGGGGATACAGTCCTAGAAGTGGTATTGCTGAGTCAAAAGGTATGCACATTTGTGTAGCCCTTTGGGCACAGTTCAAAATTGTTTTCCAGAATGGTTGAATCAACTCACAGATCCACCAACAATAAATTAGTGTTCCAACTCTCCCACATCTTCTCCAACATTTATCATCTTCCTGTTTTGTCATGTTAGCCAATCTTATAGGTGTGATGTGCTACCTCAGAGTTGTTTTAGTTTGCATTTCTCTAATCAATTGTGATTTAGAGCATTTTTTCATATGGCTATAGATAGCTTTAATTTCTTCCTCTTAAAACTCCCTGTTCATATCGTTTGACCATTTATCAATTGAGAAATGACTTATATTCTTGTATATTTGATTCAGTTCTCTATACATTTTAGAAATTAGGCCTTTATCACAGACATTAGTTGCAAAAATTCTGTCCCAGTTTTCTGATTCCCTCCTAATCTTGATTGCATTAAGTTTGTTTGTGCAAAACCTTTTTAGTTTAATGAAATCAAAATTTTCCATTTTGTATTTCATAATGCATTGAATATCTTCTTTAGTCAAAAATTTCTCCATTCTCCATAAATCTGACAAATACACTATTTCTTGCTCCCCTAATTTGTTTGTATTATCAGTCTTTATACTGAGATCATGTATCCATTTGGACTTTATTTTTGTGTACATGGTCAGGCATTGGTCTATGTCCAGTTTGTGCCCCACTGTTGTTCAGTTTTCACAACAGATTTTGTCTAAAGTGAGTTCTTATTCCAGAAAGTGGGGTCCTTGGGTTTATCAAATAGTAGATTTCTATATTAATTGATTACTGTGTCTTGAGTACTTAATCTGTCCCACGGGTCTACCCCACTATGTTTTGGTTCTTGTCCCCATAAAAAGATTCTATGCTCTAATCTTTGGGTTTGCTTCTTGTTCATGATAATCACCCTTTTCCTGGCTTTTAAAGTAGATCTTTGCTTCTGGGGTTCAGGGGGCCCTGTCCCACAGTTCTTATGCTTAGAACCTGAGGCTTTGTGTATTGTGTCCTCCAGTTCTTTCAGTCAGAAGCTAGAATGTTGTAACTTACCTGCTGCTGAACTGGCTGGTGTGCCAAAGCAGAGGCCAGGTGAAGTCTTTCTGAGTTTCCTTGGAGTTACCCTGGAGCTAGCCGCATTAAGTGTGGAGGAGGGGTGGTCTGGCCACAGGAGTTCTCCTTTCCTGAGCACAACTAGGCTCAGTGCTTGGTGAATCCCATTTATGCTAGTGTCTTCCTGATTCCCCGGGCTCTGCTGAGGCATGCCTGGGCTCCTGGTGTTGGCAATTACAGGTTCCACCCCTCCCCCATGAGGCTCAGGATCTCCTCTCGGTTTGCTGGGGTGGGGCTGTCTGGGAAAGCTCTGATACTGCACTGGTCCCCTTCAGTCACAACAAGAGGGATTTCCCTTTGTGATTTTCCTAGCGTCACAGATTAAGAGACTTTTTACCCTTTGGTTTTTCAAGGTCAACAAGGAGAGGAGTAGAACATTTACAGATCACTCAGACACCTTGGCTCCTGGAAATTCAACTCTCATCAGCTCTTATGATTCTGTACAATCTACATATCCAACACTAAACTCTCCATGGATTTCCAGACTCACATTTCCAAGTATCTAGTGGTCATCTTGAACTGGATATCCTATAGACATTTTAAACTCAGCATGTCTGAAACAGAATTCATTTCTCATCATAAACTCTTCTCCCTAACTCACTATTATTGTTGAAGACACCATGATCCTCCCAGTTACCCAGGCTTAGAAACTAGGTAACATTCTTGGTTCCATACTTTCTCTCATTCCCCAAATTTATCTTAACCCCCAGGACTTGTTTCCAAGTCCTATAAGTTCTTAATTTGCAACATCTTTCATATACACACCCTTCTGTCTTATGAAATAGGTACCACCCTGGTATAGGTCATCATCACCTCCTTTAAGGGTTATTGCAATAATTTGCTAATTGATTTTAAGTCTCTCCACACTCCAGTCCAAAGTTATCTTCCTAAAGTACAGGACTGACCATGTCACCTCTCCTACTCAATAAATTTCTGGTGTCATCAAATATAAAACATTCTGTTTGGTTTCCAAAGTCCTTTACAACTTGGCCTTTTCTATGTTTATACCTTCTTACTTGACCTCCTCCCTTGTATTCTGTGATCCAGCAATAAGGGTCTCCTTGCTAATCCTCCTAAGTTTATATCTCTCCCTGGCTGTTTTCCATTCCTGAAATGCTCTTCTTCTTTCTAGATTTCAGCTGGTTTTCCTAGATTTCTTGAGCACTATGCTCAAATTTCACCTTCTGCAAGAGACCTTTCTCATTCCCCCTCAGTGCTAGTGCCTTCACTCTGAGATTGTCTCCAATTTACCCCTTCTATATCTTTTATTTACAAAGTTGCTTGCATGTTAGTCTTTTCCATTAGAATGTCACCTATAAATGAGGACTAAAATAGTACTTATCTTAAAACATTGCTGGGAGGATCAAATGGGATCACATGTAAAGGTCTTTGCAAACCTAGCATGTAAATGCTAGTTATTTTAATTTTTGAATTATATTTCAAAATGATTATTAAATAAATTTTAAAAGGCTTTCTCAGCTTAGATAACCAACCAATCTAGAAGAAGCAGACATTAATAGCTTAATGTCATGGTTTTCACTTCCAAACAAAATGAAGTGAATAGAGTTCTAGAATTAGGCAGGAAAACATGGATTTGAATCTCAACTCAGACATTTATTAATTAGTAGTATTGCCTCCAACAGGTACATTAGCCTATTTCCATCTTAGCTTGTTTATGTATAAAATGGAATACTCGGACTGATGTTGATAGACTTAACCCTTCTCATCAATGAAAGGACCTAAAACATTTCCAAAGGACTCATAATGCAAAATGCTATTCACATCCAGAGAAAGAGCTCTGGAGCAGACTATTCTCTTTTGTTATGTTATGTTTTGTTCTGTTTTTCTCATGTTTCTCCCATTCTCTATAATTCTTCTATGCAATATTACTAATGTGAAAATTTATTTAATAGGAATATATGTGTAGAGCCCATATAAGATTGAATGCCATCTTGGGAAGGGAGGGGAAAAGAAGAGGGAGAAAATTTAAAACCTATGGAAGTGAATGTTGAAAATTGAAAATAAATAAAGTAATAAATCTGGAAAAAAATAAAATAAAAAAATGGAAAACTCACTTCGCAGGATTGAACTACAGATTAGGAATATAACATTTAAAACACTTTAGATATTTTAAAGTGCAATTAAATGTGAATTATTATTATTAAACAATCTTTATAGACAATGTCAACTGATAAAAGGAGCAGTTTATATCTCTATTTGTTATGGGCATTTAAACCAAGTATTCTTTCCAATTCATTTTTTTTAATTCTTCTTTGGAATGAAGAATTGTAGAAGTGATGAGGAAGTTCATTTAATCCAGTTTAAATTACTCACAGAGGTCTTTATCATTCTTCTCAGTGAGTGCCCTTCCTAAGAGATGCTAAGCAAGGATAACACTATCAATAATGAAATTCCTTTTGCATCTGAGTTTAGAGGATTGACCTGTTTCAAGCATAGAGTTGGTTTTAGTGGGAAGAAGCATTTAGTTTAGTACATGTTCTGTTAACATACCAGTGTCATTTGGTCAGTTCCCATTACGCTCGGTGATCTAACGAAACATTCTAGGTGAGGTTTCTCAAATCTCAATCAATTCTCATCACAGCATAGAGTGATGAGATTTTTTTCCTTCTCTTCCAGACAGACACGTATCTCTTTGTCTTAATGACAGATATTATCTGGGCATTTTTTAAAGAGAGAGTCCTATAATGTATCCATCCACAAACGTTTTTCATGGCAGATGAAACTACTTTTTTCTATGTCTTTTCTTTTTTTCTGTGTCCACCCAAGAAAAATGCTAGATAGAAAAAAAAGTTTCCCAAGTCCTGGTAACCATTGTGGAAAAGTTATGTGGGTCATTGGAAAATTACTGAGTGAAACAAAAAAACAGGTAGTAGGATGCATGCTGGGAGGTATTTGTGAAAATCTGAACTGCTCTAGTCTGAGCAATTGAAAATATGGGATCATGGAAAAGGGGAAGTTGTCTCTGAGTCTAACCATTGAAAGTCCTGAGATAGAGAGGCAATTGTATGGTGACACTATCACTAAGGTGATTTGAACATCCAAAGAAATTCATGGTGCATGATTTTATTCATGATTCTGACTTGGAGCCAAACCCTTTCGACCCCAAACTAAGAAAGATCTATGAGCTAAGAGTATAAAAGGGTTAATTTGTGAGGTGAGATTGAGAGGGGTAGTGTACAAATTGGGCTGTCTCCTGATTAGCTGATCAGCATGTCAGAAGCAGAAATACTCTGACTTGCAGTAGTGAATGGCAGCCATTTTGAACTTTTTTATTTGAATTTCCTGGTCTCATGATCATTTATCCTAGAAATTGAAAGGTGATTGATAATTAAGGTAATGACATCGTTTCATTTGGTCCTATGAAGAAGATATTACATGGACTGTGATGTTGACTGAATCTACATATCACATGATGATTTTCTTCCAAAGTGTAGCTTCTCTTTTGATTCTAGGGGCTGATGATGATGATGATGATGATGATGATGATGATGATGATGATGATGATAGTGATGATGAAAAGGAATGTAAAGAGAAGGAAGAGTCTAGTTTTATGTGGACCTGATTCCAGCTTCATAGGAACTTCCTAATGAGGAAAATCCCTCTACCAAGACAGATAGACAGCTATTAGACAATTTAGTTGTCTGAGGGGGAAAAAGTTAGTTTTCTGAGGGGGTGAGGTGTAGGGTGTGTTCCGGGAAGACTAGTACCTCTAGTGTGATGACTGCTGAGGCTTTTTCAGGATTGCTTTCTACCTTTAGTGTCCATCTGTTCCACTCAACTCTCACCTGTGGGTCCAAGAAGCTGTAGCATGTCAGTGGCAACATGCTGGTAGACTGTTTTGGCAGACAGGCTAAACTAGGTTGAGGGTAACCAAGGTGTCTCAAACACATTGATGAGTTACAGAGGTGTCCACCCCAAGGATATGAAGACTTCCCCTGGTGGAGTGAAAAGATGAGAACAATTTGTTCCAAAGGTCATGAAGGCAGCTGAAGCAGGCATTGTGGAGTGCTTAGAGCCTGGTTAGATTGAAGACACCAAGATCATCCACCATATCCTGAGACATCACCAATCATTTTGATTCTGTCCTACCACTGGACTGTGGTGACTCTGGAGGAAAGAGTTAGGCTGACGACTTCATGCAACTATGCCTCACTTAAATCCGATTTGAGCATGAATCAAAAGACATCACCCATATCAAAAATACACAAAATATCTGCAAAGGTGATTCCACTTGCCATCAGCACATGGAACATGTGTGCACCTATAGACAACACAAAACCCAGTAGACTTGTCTGAGGGATCAGAGAGGTTAGATGATTTGCACAGGGTCACTAAGTCAGTACATATAAAAGAGAAGACTACAAGTTGTATTATTCTGTTTGTTGAAATGAAGAAGTTGTCACTCATAGTGTTGATATGACATAGAGTCTAAATTATGAGGAAGGAGAAGAAAGAGAGAAAGAGAAGGAGGGGGAGGAGGAGAAGAGGGCAGAAGGGAAAGAAAAGAGGAAGGGGAGGAAGGAAAGTGGAGGAGAAGGGAAAAAGGACAGGAAAAGAGGGGAAGAAGAGGAGGAGAAGAGGAAGGGAGGAGGGAAATAGAAGGAGGAAAGGAGGGGAAGAGGAGGAGGAGACAAAAAACAACTATTATGACCACTACAACAACAACCCTGTGGAATACCAATGTATTCTCCATGTCAGGTGGGACAGAACTGTACAGTCAGTGAATGCTAGCTAGAAATATATGGCAGGAACTCTATGTGACTCCAGAATGATGTGGTAATCATGAAGGCAGAGAAGGAAGATGAAAATATTTGGGATTGGGCTAGTAGCCAATGAGATGGAACTACTACCATGAAATAAAAACAATAGAGTGGCAGAGGGTTATAGGCTGGTCCTACTCAACTGATCTTGAGAATCCATTTGACATAAATTGCATTTCTTCATGTTCTGGTACCACAAGAAGACAAGATCCATGGAAACAAACCAAAAGAACCAATAGCCCACCTACCAAAAATGTTTCACTGCAAGTGGCCTGACTATGGAAGCAGACTATGAATACTTGTGAAATTGGTTGATGATTTGAATGTTTACATGATGGCTAGTAATACATCATGAATGACTTAATAAAAAATATTAATTAAGTGCTTACTAGGTGCCAAGCACTGGGATAAGTATTGAAGATACAAAGAGAAATCAAGATAGTTCCTATCCTGGAGAAGCTTATAATATAATGGAGGAGACAACACATATAGGATAATTATGGACAGGAAAGGGTATTTTGGTTTAGAATCATATGAGATAGTGAGTAAAACCATAGAAAAGTGTAATTGATGTACCTTATCTAGTAACAATGGCATTATTTATTTGTTTATTGCTATTGTACTAGAATTGAAAAGGAAGGTTAGAGATAGAATGGAAGGTATGCATGAAGCAGCTAGATAACTGTTAAGAATATGGACTGGGATAGTAAGAATAGGTAAATGGCATGATGTGTAGGGTACCTATGGTAAGGAAGACCTGAATTCAAGTCCAGCCTCAGACACTTGCTGTGTATCCCTGGGCAAGGTTTCTTTCAGTTTCCTCATCGGTAAAATGAGAATGATAATAATAGCAACAACTTCTTCAAAATCATTTTAGATTTTATTTGTAAAGGACTTATCACAGTGTCTGGTATATAGTAAGTACTACATAAGGGACAGCTAGGTGGTGCAGTGGATAGAGTCCTGAAGTCAGATCTGCAGTTGGGAAGACTCATCTTCCTGAGTTCAAATCTGGTTTCAGATACTAGGTGTGTGACCCTGGAAAAGTCACATAATCCTGTTTACCTCAGTTTCCTTATCTGTAAAGAAGCTGGAAAAGGAAATGGCAAACCACTTCAGTAGCTATGTCGATAAAATCCTAAATAGGATTGTGAAGAGCCAGACATGACTGAAACAACCAAACAGCGTCAGCAAGCACCATGTGAATGTTAATTTGATGTTAATATTAATTATTATTGTTATTATCAAAAGGAAATATTGCTGGAATTTGACTAGACGTAGTAGAGCCCATGACGCACTCACCAGTCAGGACAACTGGAGTGCAGGGAAATGTATGAGTAAATCTTCCAGAACATTCTCTTCTCCAGAGAGGGAACTGGTGAGAATATTGCCCAGGAACAAATTATTGGAAATAATTATCAGCAAGTATAATCAAAGGCTTTGTACATCTCTTGGTGGTAGTGGTGATCATGGTATTGAACTTACCCTCAGCTCAGTCACTCAAAAACCTTTTTTTCAGAAGTGTAGGATAATCATAAAAACAGTCATTCCCAAAATAAGATTAAAGAATATAACTGATTAAATCAAGGAATTATTAAAACATGCAAACAGGGAAATTGGAAAATTTTATGGTCACTGAAAATTCTCACTTAAAGCAAATACTAGAAAGTATAGCTAAAAAGTAAACACATGACAAAAATAGCACTAAAGTCATAAATGATTTGAAGAGGAATTGGACTTACTTAGATAATACTTTTTAAAAGCCTACTTTTGAATGTGATGACATGAATCTACCTAACAAAGTATTCCAAAACAGTAAGAAAATGGTACTTCATGTAGCTTTTATGAATGAACTCATTCTCATAGTATTTGATGGAAAGTATGAACACATGATAGGACCTGTGCACAGCAGTATATTTGCCAACCATCATCACAGTAACAGGTAGCAAATACCATCATGGTCAAAGCCTCTAAGGGGGTTATTGAAGATCTATGGAGATTCATTGTAAGACTACATCAATATCAGGACAGCAGATGTTGAAAGTTGGAATGTCATATTGCCCAATTAAAGGCAACAAACAGAAATCCACTGAAAGGATTATGGGGATAAAAGTTTATATTATGTTCCCTTAAGCATCAGTTGAAAGCAAAAGTCAAAAATTTAAGTTTATTCAAAAAGCCAAAGCTAAGAACAAAATAAATACTTCTGCATCAATCAAAAACATTGCTATACTGGCTTGAGAAGTAAGGAAATCAGAGGCAAGAGAAATAACGAAAGTAGGAGGATGGATATGTTTTTGTTATCTAGATGGTAATCAGGAATTCCAAAACAACAAATACAAGTTGGATAAAATAAGAAAGGGAACAATCACACTCCATGAATACATGGAAGGATTGAACTCTTATGTCAAAAGAGCTGTATAAAACTCCATCTTCTCTGCAAAATCGGAAAACAGTAGGGTTGAATAAAATCCACAGTTATAGGCTCAAGCACATCCTATTGGATACAAAATACTTGCAAAGCACTTTACCAGCGTCCTCTCAGATACAAACTTGACCTCACCTTCTTCAAAAGAAGGCTTTGCATAGCTCTTACAAAAAATGAGAATACCAGCAACTCCTCCAAATACAGTCCAATTACATGTTTATATAATTAATCAAAGTATTCACAGCTTTGATCATTTTTAAATCCATAAATAAATATGAAGAAATAATGTATTAGCTGAGTAGCAAAAAAGTGCATACAAAAATATCCCAAGGGTGTACAGATGAATACATCATTGATTCAGTGAGTATTGAACAAGTACTGAAAGTTTATATTTATTACTCCATGTCTATTGATTGCTAAAAGGCTTGACTTGGTTCCACATGAATGGTGTATTCATGTACTAGAAATATATAAAACAGATCTTGACATTGTGAGAATCCTGGTGTATTTGATATACTCATAGAAAAAATTCTCCTTATTTAAAAAATGCCCCTAGCCACCAACCTACCACCAACACAACAATTTAAAGAATTATCAGTATAGAACTTACACAGAGGAAGCTTAAGCCTGAGGCAGTTCCACCTTACTTTAAACCCATTATCACTCCTGAGTAGAACAGAATATGACTTTAGTGTCAAAGAGGGAGTCATAGTAAAACATCCTATGAATCATCTGGTATTCATAAATGACAGCAAGTTATAAAACTCCACTTAAAACCATATTTAAAGATTCTTTCATCTCATTGAAAAATACAAGAGTGAGATTATGATGATGATGACAGCCTTTTACAAAATGTTATTTCATTGTATGCTCACAACAATCCTTTGAAGTAGGTCCTATTATTATTCCCATTTTACAGATGAGGAAACAGAGAAGTTAATTGACATGCCCAGGGACAGACAACTAGAGAAGATCTGAGATAACATGAAGACAGTAAGGCCAGATCTTCCTGAGTGTGCTCTATCCTTTATATCACACTCCTTCAATCCTGTTGAGTGAAAAGAGCATCTGTGTTGGGAAAGCATAAAATGGTGAGGTTGTGCATAAATTCCCACCCAGTGGTGTGCTAGCAAATGTTTAGCATCTGGCTTTTGGGTTGGGGATGGGGAGAAATGTATACACTTTTAGCTTTATTCTTCACGGTTAGCATTTTTCTATTGCCATCTTAAGGGTAGACAATCAACAAAACACTAAATCAAACACAGATTTGCAGGGTTTGCTGGCTCTGAAGGTATACATGCTCAAACTGAAAATTTAGCAATTGAACTTCTTCATATTAATCAAGGACTTTAAATTTGGGCTTCTTATTTAATAGTCTTTAGTTGGTTTTTTTGTTTGTTTGATTATTTCCTGAGATTCTAATGGACCGATTGATTTCTGGGTATTCTCTTGATCTCATTATTTCAGAAAATAAATAAATCAGTAAACTCCCCTACCTCTTGCTTTTCCTTATTGCTTCACTCCCTCTTCCAATCACTCTCTTTTAAGGAAAAAGAGACAATGACATTTGTGCAAAAATGATATGATCTCTATTAATAATAATGGAAATCATTCTGTTGAAGTTCTGAAGGCAAGGATCATAAAATAAGCATAATTCCATTTCTGGATTGTTGAGGGGATATACACCTGCACACACACATACATACATTCATCGTTTTTTACTTAACTTTAACAACTATGATTTTAAGTCATTAAGGAAAACTATTCCTATCTCCTTAAAAGTCACTTAGAGATCATTTTACATAAGAGTATTTACTGGCCTGCATGGAGAAATTATTTGAAATTGCTTTGAAAGTGAAGACAAAATAATTGAGATTCACAAGTGTAAATGGCAGTAAATTTTCAAATGCAAGTAAGAAGGGGACAGAAAATATCTTGGAAGCCATCACTTAGATTGCCAAACATGGAGGAACTTTTAAACTTTTAGAAAATAACATTAAAGTAAACCTTCAAGCTATAAGAAATCTAAATTTTGGATATTCTTCATAAAGACTTTCTTCTATATTTCCTTATATGCAGGTAGAAAATTGTAATATACCCTCAAAATTTCTACAAAATGAAGGAGACATTGTCATACAGTGGAAAGAACACCTAGCTCCAGAGCCCAAGTTTCTAGGATCAAATCCAAGTCTTACCATTTACTACTTTTATAAACTGGAAAAAACCTCAGTTTCCTCATCTGGAAAATGAAGATATTAGACTTGGTGACCCCTCATATCCTTACCAACTCTAAATCTATGATCTAGTTATTGGGAAGTGACCTTAGACATCACCCCATTGGATCTATTCATTTTATAGAAAAGAAGTAGGTCCAGGGGCTAATCCAGGGTTACAGAAGTATGGTTTCACTATGCTATGCTTCCTTCATATCACAATTTTAATTTGTCAGACAAAATAAATTAATAACCAAACTTAAGAGAACTTTTAAAGTATGCAATAAAAAGTTTCTCCCAAGTGATTGGGGTGGGATAGGGTGGGAAGGGTTTCAATCTGACCTGGAAGGGAACTGAGGAGTCATCCAGTAAAACTCATTATTCAGTTGATGACAACCCTAAGTAGTTCTTAAATTCTGTTTATATTCAACAAAACTCTATCTCACATGAACTTCCACTGGCATATAATAGGTGCTTAATACTTGTTAAATGATTGACTAATCATTGGTCTAACTTCATCCTATATTTCCAAATTTATTTCACATGACTTCCCTTCATGCAATAAATGTTCCAGTCAAACTTGAGTACTTGCTGTTTCACAAAAACATTTCATTTTCCATCTCCATGTTCTTCATACCATATCTCCCATTTTCCATCTCCATGTTCTTCATACCATATCTTCCATTTTCCATCTCCATGTTCTTCATACCATATCTCCCATGCCTCCTCAGTTCCACTTTCTAGAATCCTTAACTTCCTTCAAAGTTCAAATTCAGCCAAACCTTCCTTAATGTGTTTAGAGATGCTTAACGCCAAAATTTATCTGGTCCCAAGAAGATGGATTTATCTAGAAATCTGTAAAGCCATTACCTTTTCTATATTCCCTTTTCCAATAACTGTAGATGTTTTTGATTGATACTTAGAATAACACTAACCCTCCAAGAAAGTTTTGCCCCAAAGCCTCATTATAGCATAGGAATGATCCTAAATTCTCAATTCAATTCAACAAATATTTATTGAACACTGATTATATGAGAGACAGTGTGCTGGGTACAAAAAAAAACATACAAAAAAAACCCCCAAAGATGAAACAGTTCATTCCTTTTAGAGTTTAGATCTACTGAATTATAGGTATAGGTTTAGGAAATCACTTGGATGAGGAAACTCACTGTATCAATGGTAGCATCTTCTGTGAAACATAGAGAGAAAATGGTTTACAAAGTATTTTCCTCCATTCTGGATTTTGATCTTCACAAGTATGACATATAGTAGAGACACTATTTCCAAGTATTACTGATATTATTAGCTCCACTTTACAGATAAGGAAACTGAGATTCAGAGTCATTATATGACTTGCTAACAGTCAGCTATCTAGTAATCCTCATAGGGGAGGTGACAGTTCATCTCTCCCCTAACTCCAAGATCATTTCCCCTTCCACCACATTCCATTGACTCAAAGGTTAACCCAGTAGAGTACAAGTTGTGACAAGTTCTGGAAAGCTATGAAACTGTGAGAGTGGGACAATTATTGAGTATGTCATTTAAGGACCAGTCCAATTATGTCTGGAGAGTCTCCTCATCAAGTTGGGACCAGTCCAATTATGTCTGGAGAGTCTCCTCATCAAGTTGCTGATGAACTTATCATCCATTCCACACACAGAATACTCTCTCCTAAGTCATATATGGCTTGGAATGAGCCAGGGTGGGGAGAGTATCTCTACTATTAAAATCATACACCCTGGGGAAAACATTTTAAAAACTTTGAAAAGCATGTGAATTGAACTTTCCCAAACTTTCCCTTCAAATATATTCCCTCACAAATGAAGTAGCCTGTTCTAACACCAAGCATACTGACAAATTCTATTTTCTACATGGGAACACTCCCAAGGCCATTTGCCTGAACTGTCTTTGCTTGATATTTTATAACATTTTTAAAATTAGCTCTTCATCAGATTATTTAATGAGGGAAGATTTACAAGGCACAGCACTGCATTTGTTCAATGTACAATTGGGTTACACAGTTCATAGACCACAAATTGCCTTCATGCTGAAAGAAGAACATTTACTATAAGAGTAATGTAGGTGAAGTTCTCTCCTATAGATTACCACATGGGGCTTGTTCAGGCAAAGATTAATAGCATCCGGCCAACACAGGCAGAATGTTAGGAAACATTTCAAAATGGTGAGATCTATCAGCATATGGACTAATCTCTCAAAGGAACTAATGGGAATCTAATCACTTGAGTCATTTGAAACTGGTCCAGACAAAATCATTCTGGAGAAAACCACTGTACACTGGCAGGGTGATGGACTAGGTGACCTAAGAAGCCTCTTCCATCTCTAAGTTTTATGATACTATGAAACAAGGTCATGTATTAAAAATGAATGCATCTACCAAAGTAATTCATTCTCTCCTACAAAGAGGGTCACATTGTAAAATTTTGAAAATTTATACTTAATCATAAGAAAGTATGAGTCATTTGATATATTCCCTTAGAAATCAGCACTGTCCTTTGACCTGGAGATCCCATTGTTTGGCATATGACCCAGAAGGTCAAAGATAGAATGAAAAATGTCACATATGCCAAAATATTTATAGCAGCACTTTTTTGTAATAGGAAAGATCTGGAAAGAAAGTAGATACTCATCATTTCAGGAAATGCCTAAACAAATGATGGGGCATGAATAATGAAAAAGTACTGTACTATAAATAATAAATATAAAGATTTCAGAGAAGCATTGATAGGCTTATATGAACTGAGGCAAAGTTAAGTAAGCAGAAGAAAAGCTACATAAAAGGAGAATGCAAATGGACAACACACACACAAGAAAAAAAAGAAAAAATCTGTCTGAATGTTATGTTATAGTGACTGAGAATAGTCTTAAAGAAGAGATTGGAGGGGGAGAGGTACTTCCCTTCCAGCTTTGCAGAATTAGGGAATTGGGATGGGGGGGGTGATAGAAGTGAAGAGCACTGCTGATACTTTCAGACTTAGTTAGACTCAAGTGGGGTTTAGTTTTGCAGAACTGGTTTCTTTTTCCTTTTTTCTTTTTCATGCTTTGTTCCAAAGGATGGTTATGGGTGGGGCACATCTGGAAATGAAATTGATGCCAAAACAAAAATATTAATATATTTTTAAGGCTCGATCTCCCTCACACTAAATTCCATCGTGTTGGGTTATCTTTCCAGAAAACAAATAATTCTACTTTTGTGATTTACATTCTGCTCCATAATATGCTTTGTAAAGAATTATATGTTCTATGTGTAGAACCTATATAAAATTGTATGCCATCTCAGGGAAGGGGAGGGGAGGGAGAGGGGAAAGAGGGGAAAGGAGGGGAAAAATCTAAGTTACGTGGAAGTGATCGTAGAACACTGAAAACAAATAAAATTTTAAAAAAAGAACTATATGTTCTTTGTTGTTTCTTCCTTTTTCAATCATGTATGACTCTTCATGACCCTATGTGGGGTTTTCTTGGCAAAGATACTGAAGTAGTTTGTCATTTCCTTCTCCAGTTCATTTTACAGATGAGGAAACTGAGACGAATATGATAAAGTGACTTGTCCAGGGTCACAAAGCTAGTCAGTGTCTGAGGTCAGATTTGAACTCAGGAAGATGTTTTCCTGACTCTAGGCCCAATGCTCTCTCTACTGTAACACCTAGATGCTCATGAGTGTTCATAATTGACCATGAATTGCAGAATACTGTTAAAGTTGTTGCAACATTTTATCTGTTGTATTTTTTTTCCTTCTCTTATAAGAAAGGGTTGTATTGAACAATCAGCAGTAGGGACAAGGGTTGGAAAGTAAGTGATGGAAAAAAATAAAAAGATTAATTTTTATGTGTCCTTGATCTTTATCTGATGTCATATGCTGATTGGTCTGATAAATGTGGCTTATAGAATGTGCAAAGCACATTTTCAGGGAGTAGTTTAATATATGTAATGTGGGGAGTACTTTCAGGTCTACTGACATGTTCAACCACACTACAACCTCATTCTAGTTATATCCTCAAACTGAGAGGGCCAGAGAATTGGCTTATGGATCCATGGATTGATTGATCATCAAGGACTTATTAAGCCTCTACTATATAATGGGCCCTGTCCTAACTGGTACAGTCACAGGGACAAAAAGAAAAAAAATCCCTTTATACAGAGGAGACTAGCACACAAGTGTAATAACCATTTACTAATTATTATTTAATAAAATAGCTAGCATTTATATCGTACTTGTGGGTTTGCTAAGTGTGTTATCTATGTTATCTACTTGGATCCTCACAACCGGCTTGTGAGGTAGTCTCGAGTATTATCACTATTTTATAGATGGGGAAATAGAGGCTGAGATCAATTAAATGACTTGCCCAGGGTCACACAGTATCTGACAGAATTTGAACTTGGGTTTTCCATGCGCCAAATCCAGTGCTCTTCCAAGCTTGAAGAAATGGGGAACCTGTGATCTTTAAAATTTGAACTCTGTAAAACTAGGGCCTTACTTGAGGATCTAGAGGGCCACATGTGACTTTGAGGCTGCACGTTCCCCACCCCTGTAACATACATAAAATTATATAGAAAGTAAATATAAAAATGAATTATACAAGTAACTACATAATAGCTAACTATAAAGTCATTGGTCAGGGAGGGCACTGGTAGGTCACTAAATTGGAAAAGAACATAAAAATTACTGCTCCTACCACAGGGGAGAAGTAGCCTCAAAAGCATTCAGACATTTCCTTAATGATTTGCAAAATACTTCCCCCACCCCTTGGGTTTGGAAGATGAGAAGGCATAGTGAGAGCCTTTGCTCTCATCTCAGCCAGTTAGTGTCCCAGGAGATCACCAACCACAGGATGCTTGCCTGGCAGACAAGATGGAATCAACAAGTTTTCAGGCCCACTGAGCCAGAACATTTTTCCTCTGAGACCTGGAATTCTTGTACTTCCCTGACCTTAGCAGGTAGCCTCTCTCTATGATAAAAACAATCCTTTTAGCCTGCCTTATAACTCATTCTGCACAATGGAAGCTTTGCCAATGCTGAAATTCCACCAATATCCCCATTTGTGGAAAGAGAACAAGTCTGGCCAATGTTGAAGAAGGCTTTCTAAATGATACAGCAGAACTCGTTTTGGGTCTGCCAGCAGACTCCTGCCAGGCAGGTATTTAGAAGAGCATGACCTGAGCTTGGGCCAGGGAAAAAGTATTGCCATGCTCCATAGGTTGCTATGACTTTTGAATCTGATATTTTGAGTCACTTCCAGGAAACCCAGTTGGTTTGAGTGTGTTCCTCTTTGGGGAAAGCCAGCTCAGATTGACTCTCAGGTCTGGCACTGAGTAATGGGCAGGTTTCTGGCCTTCATCAAACTGCTGTATTTGTATTTCACCCATGAGCCCTGGGAGCCCTTGGGCAATGGGTGTACGTAAAATAAATCAGATAAGAAGTAAATAATTTGAGCTGGTCAGACCTGTCATTCAAACACCTCCAACAGGCCGCGTAGGGCTTTTTAGAAGGAAAAGCATGAGCACTCAAAGCAGGATCTGCTTTGGTGGGAGGAGGGAGAGACTGGTCTCATTCAAGTCTTAGCCTCAGAAGGAGAATTTAAGGAGATTATGGGGCTCTGGTGCTTCCTGTGATGACTTTAGAATGCCAAGACAGAGAAAAATAAAGATAGCAGCCCTTCAGAGAAAGGCAGAATAATGTAGAACTTCACATCATTTTTTAATTTATTTTAATTTTGAAGTTGCCCACATAGACTCACTTGTTTCTTAAAAACAACTCTCCCAAAGACTTTTACCACTAGAAATGTGACACTAATATAAAATAGCTAGCTGAGCAAAGAAGATAGACGGTCTCTGAATAATTTAAACACATTCCTCTCCCTTGGAAGGTTCTCTTTTTAACCTCTGAAACTTCACCTGACCCTTTTCATTTGGCTGTGGCAATAAGACAGGAAACAAGCCTATCTCTAGCATCCAGAGAGGATGGGGAAGGAAAAAATAGTACAAAAGACTCTTAAAAATATCAGATTCTTTACAAAAAAATTTTTGGAGAAAGATTTGGATTGTAGTTTTTTGTTTGTTTTGTCCCTAAACTGTATGCAGTAAAGTGGGGAAGGGGTGGGTTTAGGTGAGGACAGGTTGGCTCTAAGCCTACAAGCTCTTCCTTGTTCCACCCAAAGGGATTTGAGAAAGAATCTTTAATTTTTCAGATCATGGACTCACTGATCAAAGGTTGAGTCTGGACAAAGAGCGCAGCACACACAAGTGGATCGTTGCTAATTGGTTTCTTGCTATGTCTGGTCATTTGAGGTCACGGTTTCATGGGGAAGGAAACTAAAGGACTGGGAAGCAGGAAGATGTCTCCCCAGGAGATGACTAGTCAGAAGTCCAAAAAATCTTGCTGGGAATCGTAGATTTTGACTGAGAGCCAGAAAGAAAATATCTGAAAGAGGGAAGGATGTTTGCCCTAGAAGCCTGGGTCAGGAAAGGCTTCCTTTAGTTTTAGCCCACCCAATGTAAAAGAATGGGATAAAGACTGAAACAATTCAAGGAAGGAGAGTGAGACCATAGCATCACAGATTCAGAGCTTGAAGGGAACTTCCTACACCCTTGTTTTACAGCTGAGTTAACTGAGGCAAAGAGAGGAGAAGTGAAGGACAGCTAATTATGTGAATGTGGAAGATTTTGGACCCAGGAATCCCTGACACCAAGTCCAGACTCTTTCTATGACTTTCCCAGGCCAAGGTATAAAGTCAAAGCAAGGGGCTTTACTGTTGATAGACTTCCATGATAAAGTTAATAATTCAGAATAGCAATGACCTTGGATCTCTAGTTTGCCTTTTGTTCTGGCTGAAAATCATTTGGATGACAAGCCAGAGAGGATGTTGAGCATGTCCAATCCTACATTACATAATTATCTGCCAGAGAGTACTGTGATCTAAAAGAACTAAAAGCCTGGGGATTAACTTTTGCTGGTTAGATGTGGTAGCTTGTCTAGAGATGTCACTATCATCACATCCTAAAGCTCTGATGAACTTAGAAGGTTAAAGAGTAGGAAGGAGCCCCCAAAAGTGATTACTGTGCTAGTAGTCACAAGCCACAAATCAACCTGTCAATCAACCAGCATTTATTAAACACATCCCTTCATTTTCCTGCCTTCTTTCCTGTGCTATCTCCCCTTGTTAAACTGTAAGTTTCAGGAAGGCAAGGACCGTCTTTATTTTTATTGTTTCCCCAGTACTTAGCATGGTCCCTGGCATATAGAAGACATTTAATCAATGTTTACTGAATCCGATGGATGCCCAGTGCAAGGTGCTGAGGATACAAAGACAAAATTTAAGTAGCCACTACTTTCAAAAACTTTTATTTTGTAGCAAAAGACATGAGTGTATATATATATATGTGTGTGTGTGCCTGTGTGTCTGTGTGCATCTGTATATGTGTGCACATATTATATGGGGCAGCTACATGGTGCAGTGGATAGTGCGCCAGACCTGGGGCAGGAAGATTCACCTTCCTGAGTTCAAATCTGGTCTCAGACCAACTGGGTGATCCTGAGTAAATCATTTAACCTTATTTGCCTTAGTATCATCCTCTGTAAAATGAGCTAGAGAAGGCCATGGCAAACCATTCCAGTATCTTTGCCAAGAAAACCCTAAACATGGTCACCAAGAGTTAGACATTATTGAAATGAGTGAACAACAACAAAAATGTGTGTATATGAAGAATAAAAAATGTTTTTAAGTTACATGATAATTTGAGGGGTAGGCACAAGTAGACAGAAGTATTAGAAGGACATCTAAGAAAAGATATTTGAGCTGAGATCTGAAATAATACAAGGATTTTAAAAGGCTGGGGTGAAGAGGAAAAATATTGCAGGCATGAGGGAAGGCTTATAATAGAATGTCACTTGTGAAGAACAATAAGATTGACTTCAGTTAATAATATAATATAATGATAATATGATATATATTTATATATGTATATAATAAAATAATATGTAATATAATAATAAGATTCAATTTAACTAAACTAAGCAGTGAATGAAGGGAAATAAAATATAAATTATAAAAGCAAGTTAGATCTACATTGTGAAAGACAATTCATGTCAAGCAAGGCTTTTAATTTGATCCTAGAGGTAAGAGGGACCCATTAGAGTTTATGGGGCAGGACAGTAACCATAATAAATGAATGGAGAAAGGAGAGACACAAAGCAGGAAGCCCAAGTAGGAGACTAGTGTAATAGTCTAGGGAAGGAGTGATGAGAGTCTAGGACTTACCAAGATTGCCTTGGTAGTAGTGAATCATAGAATCTTCAATTTCCTCAAATAGTCTATATAGTATTGGAATTAACTGTTCTTAAAATGTTTGATAGAATTCACTTGTAAATCCATCTGGCCCTGGAGATTTTTTCATAGGGAATTCATTGGTGGCTTGTTCAATTTCCTTTTCTGAGATGGGGTCATTTAAGTATTCAACTTCCTCTTCTGTTAATCTGGGATATATATGTCCCAGATTATTTATATATATATATATATATATATATATATATATATATATATATATATATATATATATATATATATGTATGTATATGTATATATATATATAATATTATAGGGATACATAATATATAATATATATGTATGTATATTATGGGGATATATATGTATATAAAATATTATACAGATATATATCCCTATATATGTTCATATGGATATATATCCATATATATATATATATATATGGATATTCATCCATCTCACTTAGATTGCCAAATTTATGGGCATACAGTTGGGAAAAATATTTTCTAATTATTGTTTTAATTTCCTCCTCATTGAAGGTGAGTTCACCCTTTTCATTTTTGATATTGGTAATTTGGTTTTCTTTTTTTTTTAAAACAAATTGACCAAAGGTTTATCAATTTTATTTTTTTCATAAAATGAACTCTTAGTTTTATTTATTAGTTCAATAATTTTCTTAATTTCAATTTCATTAACCTCTCCTTTGATTTTAAGTATTTCTAATTTGGTATTTATTTGGGGATTTTCAGTGTGTTCTTTTTCTAGCTTTTTCAGTTGCATGCCCAATTCATTGATATCCTTGTTCTCTATTTTATTCATATAGGCATTCAATGACATAAAATGTCTCCTAAGAACTGCTTTTGCAGTATCCCATAAGTTTTGGTAGGCTGTCTCATTATTGTCATTCTCTTGAATGAAGTTGTCAATGGTTTCTATGATTTGTTGTTTAACACACTCATTCTTTGGGATTTCATTATTTAATTTCCAATTAATCTTTGGTCTATCTTTCTATGACCTTTTATTACATATAATGTTTATTGTATTATGATCTGAGAAGGATGCATTGACTATTTCTGCCTTTTGGCACTGTGTTGTGAAGTTTTTAATAGCCTAGTACATGGTCAATTTTTGTACATGTGCCATGTATCACTGAGAAAAAGATATATTCCTTTTTATTCCCTTTCAATTTTCTGCAGAGATCTATCATATCTTTCTTATCCAGAGTTCTTTTCACCTCCTTAACTTCTTTCTTGTTTATTCTGAGGTTAGATTTATCAAGTTCAGAGAGGGGGAGGTTGAAGTCCCCTACTAGTATAGTTTTGCTGTCTATTTCTTCTTGTAACTCCTTTAACTTCTCCTTTAAGAATGTGGATGCTATACCACTTGGAGTATATATGTTTAGAAATGATATTGTTTTCTTGTCTACAGTGTCTTTTAGCAGGATACAGTTTCTTTCCTTATTTCTTTTGATTAGATGTATTTCTGCTTTTACTTTGTCCTAGATTAGGATTACTACCCCTGCTTTTTTTTTTACATCAGCTGAAGCATAATATACTCTACTCCAACCTTTTACCTTTACCTTGTGTGTATCTCCCTGTTTCAAATGTGTTTCTTTCAAACAAAATAATGTTGGATTATGGTTTTTAATCCATTCTGGTGTCTGCCTCTGTTTTATGGCAGAGTTCATCCCATTCACATTCACAGTTATGATTTCTATCTTTATCTTGCCTTCTATCCTCTTCCCCCCATTTATGCTTTTAGTTCTCTCTTCTCCTTTCCCCTACACAATAGAGTTTTAATTTTTGACCACCACCTCCCTCAGTCTTCCCTCTCTTCTTTCAGTCTCCCTCCCTTTTACTCTCTCTTTCCCTTGCTACTTCTTCCCTCTCTTTTAGCCTCCCCTATCTTGTCTTTACCCTTTCCCCTCCTACTGCCTATATATCTAATTACATTTCTACACTTACCTGAGTTTGTTGTTCCCTCCATGAACCAAATCAGATGAGAGTAAATCTCAAACAGTACTCATTTCCCTCCCCTCTTTCCCTTTACTGTAATATATTTTTGAGCCTCTTCATGTGATGTAATTTATAGTCTCCCATTACGATCCCTTCATACCATTAAATCACGTTTTTATCATCATATTATTAAATTTATACCCACTCCCTCTATCTATGTATATCCCTGTTATATATCATAATAAAACACATTTCTTAAGATCATCAAATATTATCTTCCCTTATAGTAAACAGTTTGTCCATATTGAATAACAAGTTTTTTTCCCCTGTTTACCTTTTCATGCCTCTCTTGAGACTTGTGTTTGAAGGCTGAATTTTCTATTGAGCTCTGGTCTTTTCATATGGAAGTTCTGGGAATCCCTTATTTCATTGAATGACCATTTCCTTGTCTAAAATATTATGCTCAATTTTGCTGGGTAAATTGATCCTTGACTGTAGTTCCAGCTCCTTTGTCTCACAGAATATCATATTCCAGTCCCTTGGATCTTTTAATGTAGAAGCTGTCAGGTCCTGTGTGATCCTGACTGTAGTTCCTCAATATTTAGATTGCTTCTTTCTGACTGCTTGTAGTATTGTCTCCTTCACTTGATAGTCCTGGAATTTGGCAATAATATTCTTTGGTGTTTTCAGTTTGGAATCCCTTTCAGAAGGTGAGCAGTAGATTCTTTTGATGATGATTTTGCCCTCTGGATCTAAGACCTCTAGGCAGTTTTTCTTGATGATTTCTTGGAAGATATTGTCCAGGCTCTTTTTTTCATCATGGCTTTCTGGTAGACCTATAATTCTTAGATTTTTCTCTCATGGATCTATTTTTCAGGTCCATTGTTTTTCCAATGAGATCTTTCATATTTTCTTCTTTTTTCTCATTCTTTAGAATCTACTTGACTGATTCTTGATGTCTCATAGAGTCATTAGCTTCTACTTGCCCAATTCTAATTTTCAATAGACTGTTTTCTTCAGTTAACTTTTGCATCTCCTTTTCCATCTGTCCAATTGTTCCTTTTAAGGAGTTCTTTTCTCCAGTTAGTTTTTGCACTTCCTTTTCCATTATTCCATTTTTCCCAGTTAGGTTTTGTGCTTTGTATTTCATTTGTCCTATTTTCCTTTTAAATTGTTCTATGATTTCTTTTTTCATATTTTTAAAATCATTGGCCAGCTTGTCTTCTACTTCTCTAATTTCACTTTTAAAATCCTTCTTGAACTCTTCCAAGAATGCTCTTTGGGCTTGAGACCAGTTTATATTCTCTTCTGAAATTTCAGATAGGTGTACAGTCTCAATGCTGACTTCCTTGGTATTTGTGTTTTGGTCCTTGTCCCCATGGAAAGATTCTATGGTCTTTGCTTTTCTGGTTTGTTTCTTGCTCATCATGATCATCCTTTTCCTGGTTTTTAAAATGGATTTCTGCTTCTGGAGCACAGGGTGCTCTGTCCCACAGTTCTTGTGCTTAGAACTTAAGGCTTTGTGTATTGTGTCCTCTGGTTCTTTCAGCTACAAGATAAAATGCTGCAGCTTACCTCATGCTGAGGTGGCTAGTGTGCCACAGCAGAGGCCTGGTGAAGTCTTTCTGAGTTTTCCTGGAGTTACCCTGGAGCTAGCTGCATTAAGTATGGGTCAGGGGTGGTCTGGCTGCAAGAGGTCTCCTCTCCTGAGCTAGAACATAGGCAAACCCAGAAGCTGATGAACCCTGTCTGCTCTAGTGCCTTCCTGATCCCCCTGGCTGTGCTGAGGCATGCCTGGGGTACCTGTGTTGGCAATTATGGGCTCCACCCAGCCTGGGGCTCAAGATCTCTTCCCAGTTTGCTGATGTAGGGCTGTCTGGGATAGCTCTGTTTCTACACTTGTCCCCTTCTGCCACAGCAAGAGGGACCCCCCCCTTACAATTTTTCCAGCCTCATGGGCTAAGAGACTGTTTACCCCTTTGGCTGATCCCACTGTTTCAGGATTTTTTTCTAGGGAAATATTCTCTGGGTTTTTCAAGGTCAAAAAGGTAGAGAATTTACAGATCACTCCACCATCTCGGCTCCTGGAAGTTCAAGTACTCCTCTCCCTTCTTTACCACCATATGGTTAAAGATCACATTGGTCAATTTCCCCCAAAATGGCAGGGCTTATTATTAACACTAGTAGCTAAAAGTCTTTAAGAAATGACAAGAAATATTTTCTAGAAAATTTGACTTAGAAACGCCATTTTAACCTCCTCTGGATAAATGTCTAGCCCTAGAATTTTATAAGATAATGTATTAACTGAATGACTCTCTTTTGACATAATGGATAGCATTAATAAAGAGCATCAATGGATATGTGTAAAACACCCATTTTGTGCAAGTAAGCTCTTTGCAGATGATACAAGTCAAAAAACAAAGCAACCTCTATCCCTTAGAACCTATATTCTGCTAGGACAGTTTCTTAACCTGAGAACAAAAGGTCTATGAATATATTTCAGGAAATGTGTGCATGTGGATGGGAAAAAGTCATAATTATTATCACTACCTCCTAACTAAAATTTAGTATTTTTTTCAATCATTTAAAAACAGTATTCTGAAAAGATTTCCATAGGCTTCACCAAATTTCCAAAGGGGTCCAATATACATAAAAAGATTCCCTAAACTAGAGGAAACTCCATAATAAATATATGTAACTTTGCTATGTTTAACTTTATTGATTACATAAGTACAGTAGGCATGGGGCAAACTCAGATTTGTCCTTCATAATGGTGAATTATACAAAACGTTTGAGGTATTTTCCTCCTGGCTCTAGTTCATCAGCTGGACACAGAGCTAGAAGAATTGATGATTACTTCACTTTGTTTCCTTTGAGGATGTGTGGGAAGTGACCAAGGAGAAAGTTGGCTGCCCCTTCTCCCCCTAGGTTATGACAACTGTGAGTTCCTTGAGTTTGTTCTTTGTTGATCTTAGGTGAAGTTTATCTTAAGAGGAAACTGTCTAGGTGGTAACCTTGTGAATTTGGAACTTCTACAGATACAAGGCTAAAATAAGTTAAATGGGTACAAAGGATATGCTACATAAGTATGATACCAGACAGAGAGTGAATAGGACAAAGGAGAGAGAAGACAGTATTGTAGTGGACATTGAAGAGGGATATCATATATTATTATGATTAATAATAATAGTAACAACTAACATTATGAACTACTTTAAAGTTTTCAAAGTGTTTTGAATAAATCTCATTTGATCTTTATAATAATTCTGAGAGGCAGGTGCCATTCTTATTCTCATTTTATAGATGATAAAACTGAGACTAAGAAACCTTAAGTGACTTTCCTGTAGTCACACAGTGAGTCAGAATCTGAGGTTGGATCTGACCCCAAGGTCTTCCATGGACTATCTTTTATTAGTCCTAGTCTCTCTCAATTGACTAAACAGGAGGTCATGGCTTACATCTTAATGCCACCTAAAACAAGTCTATATATCTCAATGATTAAAGATAATACAGCCATAGGGCCAACAGAGTTCAGGAAGACCTGGGTTCAGGATTTACTGCTGAACACATTCTAGCTGACTCATGATTTCAGAACTTCCATGGAACTTCAATTTGCAGAGCAGTTATAAATCTACATTTGCAGAGAGAAATTTCATCCTGAGAGTGCCCTTCAGTCATGGTGGATAAGATATTAAAATTGGAGTTAGGAAGACCTAAATTAAAATCCTACCTCAAACATACACTAGCTGTGTGGTCCTAAGCAAGTCACTTGAGGTCTTCCAACTTGAATTTCTTCATCTATAAAATAAGGACGCTCACAGAACCTACTTTTCTCAGTTATTATGAGAATCAAATGAGATAATATAAATAAAACATTTTGCAAATCTTCAAGTGCCATATAAATTATATATTATTATTATTCCATCTAATTGATTCATTTAACATCTTTACTTTCTAATTAGTCAGCCTTGCTAAGTAATCAAAGGGGAAATACACAGAAGGTGGGTTTGGGAGGGGAAAGTTTCCCCGAGTACAGAGAATCCATACTAATGTCTTTCCCCAGAAGATTCAGCTTCCAAAGAGAATTCCTAAATCCAGGTGGTGACTAGTTTTCCTTTCATTTATTTGAAAGGAGGGAAAAGAGGACTTGTGACCATTTTTTGACCATTGGTCCATTTCCTCTATTTAATTATTTGACACAGTTGACTCATGCCTGTGTAATTATCTCTTGGCGTGTTTAACATTAATGTGTAATGGTGCTTTATTTCCAAGCCAAATGGAATTTTTATGAGACCATACAACCCTTCTTGGCTTCTCTTTTTGTTTAATGGTCATGGTGTTGCAAACAGCAATGTGCAATATGAACAGTTAAACTATTCTCTTAATTATTGCATCTGGTTTACCATACCCTGCCCATCTAGTATGCTTTAATTGAAGGGCAGAAAAGATCTCTGGTTGATCATTGATGGCTTTAAATTGGCACATAATGACAATACTGAGTTCTGCAGGGAGTTTTCCCTAAATCTTAGCATATGTCTTTATGTTAAACAATTAAACCACATCTGGATACAGAAAAGTGATCACTACATTTCTCAGTGGACTGGAGGAGAAAACAGATTCCATAGTCGAAATGCTTGTTACTATGTATATGTATGTATCATGTATGTACAATGTATGCATGTGTGTATATATATATACGTGTGTGTGTATGTGTGTATATATATAGTATTTTTATCTACGTGGAAAGCAGAGAGAGAGATAACCTTGAACTAAAGAGAATTTTCAGATAAAAAAAAAATGAACAGGTGTTTGAAAGAAAATTCCCACAATGAATTTTTTTTATATCAGCAAGGGCATTTAAGTAATAATGAGGAGATTTCATGCATTTTATGCAAGGGTACCAGAGGGAATTAGGAACAAAAGATTATAAAGATCTTATTTCAAGGAAGTATATTATTATTAGGATTTGTCGAAACTCCTGTATAGTCTTACCTCAACCAGAACCTGCTTAGCACTAAAAAGTGAGTGCAAAAAATGAGAGTGTGGAGGGCTTTTGGGAAGGGTTGATGAGCTTTTTTCACTGGGCCTAAGGCAAATCAAAGAAGAAAATTTTGAGTAAACAAATTTCCCAGTATGATTTAAGGTGATTTTGCTTTATTTTGTTTTGTTTTCCAAATAAGAAAACTAAGATCCAGAGAAAAACAAGTGACTACTCAAAATCACACAGGTATTAAATGAAAGAAGTAACATTTGCATTCAGATCCTCTGGCACCAAAGCCTATTTTTTTGTTTGTTTTCCAATTGACTACGCTCCTTAATTTTTCCATTCTCTCATATGTAGCCAAAGAAATGTGTGGCTCTTGCAGCAATATATAAGTATAAGGAAGGCTCCTATGTGGTGAAGATGGCTATGCTTGAGTGACTCAAATGGAGGCAAAATAGACATTTCTAGCTTCTTTTTCCCACAACCTTAACCAAAGGAGACTTTAATTCCTACCCTGGAGGGGAAGCAAGAGAATAGGGCCAGAGGCCACCACCCTTCTCTCCTCAGAGAAAGGTGGGTACTTGGCTAGGAGTGTATCTATCTGCTCCCTTA
Source organism: Notamacropus eugenii (assembly GCF_028372415.1). NCBI lineage: Eukaryota > Metazoa > Chordata > Mammalia > Diprotodontia > Macropodidae > Notamacropus > Notamacropus eugenii. Next base: position 492,134,798 of record NC_092873.1, read on the forward strand.
AATATTGTTTATTTAGGACAGGGGTAGGGAACCTGCAGCCTTGAGGCCACATGTGGCTTTCTAGATTCCTGGGTGTGGCCTTTTGACTGAGTCCAAATTTTATGGAACAAATACTTTATTAAGGGATTTGTTCTGTGAAGTTTTGATTCAGTCAAAGAGTTGCACTTGAGGACATAGAGGGGCATATGTGGCCTCGAGGCCATAGGTTCTCCACCCCTGATCTAGGAGATGCAATTGGGTTCCGTGCACCTTTTGGTGACTTCATCATTCGGAGAGAGGGTGACTCTAAGCTCTACATTCAATACTTGACTTCTTCCCTGCCTAATATCTGTTCCACAAAGAAGACATATAGCAATCAGCAAAGAAATCCATTTACCCAAATCAGTATTATAACAGAAATCAGAGAATATATACATAGGAGAATATATACCAGACAACACAGAGTGAAGAAACTCTCTGATTGGGAGCAAGGTAACTCAGATCAACCAAGAGAAGGTACATTTCTTCCAAGGGGAAACTCCTCAAAACCTGTAGATTAGCAAGCTGTGAAAAGGGACATTATAAAGATTTTCCATTCCATCAGATTTTCCCATATTCTTTTCTTTCAGTGGTTTAAAGTAGAGCTGACCTCTTCCATCTTTTCTCCCAAAGCTAGAAGTCAATTCAATGCAGTGCTTGAAGAACACTCTTGCTTGAAAAATCCTAAAAGGGCTGGAGCTGGCAAAGACTAGAGCTTTCTTATCTCCCTTACCAACTCTACCCTGCCACTCGCACAGGGGAGGGCATTCCTCTCCACCAATAATGAGAGAGTTTCATACCAATGGACTTTGCGATAAGGGTCACATATAATAATACAAAAAAAAAAGTCCATCAATTGTCATCATTATCATAATCATTATCAAAACCATCATCCAATTACTGTCTCTATCACCATAGTAATATCCTGCTCTAAAATCTTCAATAACTTCCCATTTTTTAACAGGGAAAAGTAATATTTCCTTAATCTCACACTCCAGATTCTCTGCAATCAGGCCAGAACCTACCTTTCCAATCTTTCAATTCCCCTCATTGTTTATATAGATACCCTTATATTCCAGGGAAATAAATTCACTGTTTCCTGAAAATCCTTCTCATTAGTAGAATTTGTTAAAGAAAGTATGAGCTTATGTATACATGCATGTTTGCATGCATTATACACACACACACACATATACCCACATATAGATATATATGTTTAAATATATCCACACTTAGCTGTAGCCTTCTGGGAGGGGGAAGAGGCAGGTAGGGAAGAGAACAAGGTAAAAAGTGCGGATCAGAGAACAAAAGGAAACTTACAAGGAAACAAAGAAAAGATGGATAGCTCTCAACACAACATGCAGCATTTATTATAGGCTTTCTTGAAATGGAAATTTATTGTTATATATTTTGAATCCTCTCTTCCATTCTGTGTATACGACATGTGTTTTTCGTTTGTTGTATTTAAGCTTGACTATTTATGTTTATAATGTGTTTATTTGTCTTTTATTATTGTGTAATTGGGTTTTAGAAAAATACAATTTATTTTTTAAGTCCCTTGCATTTTCCTGCCTCTTGCCTTGTCTTAGACTATTCTCCCTCATCTAAAACATCTAACCTCCACCTCTCCAGTTATGTAAATCTTGTCCATCCTTTAAAAAGACCATATGAAATTGTATCTCCTCTATAACCATCCTGGCCTTTCCATCTCTCCCTCCATCCTCTTGATCCCCAATAGTACATCTTGCATGGTGGCAAGGTGGATAGAGCATTGGCCCTGTAGTCAGGAAATCCTGAAATCAAATCCAGCTTCAGAAATTTCCTAGTAGTATGGCCCTATGCAAGTTTCTTAGCCTGTCTGTCTATGTTTCCTCAACTGTAAATATCATTCATCTCCTAGGGTTGTTGTAAGGAATGAATGAGATAATATTTGTAATGTGTTTATCACATTAGCTGACATATGTTATTTCCTTTTCTCCTTCCTTATTTCATTCCTTCATTTGGTATTTATGTTTACAGGAAGTCTTTTCCTGTTAGGTAACCTTCTATATGAATAGATCTTGTCTCCCTCATTACTGATTGGTGCAAGCTCCCCAAGGGCAGGGCTCAAGTTTTATGCTCCTTTGTATCCTCTAGAGTGCATGCACAATGATTTACACAAAGTGCTTGTTAAATGTATTAATTGGTTGAATCATAGGCAAACTATAGTATCTCCTAATCATAAAGTCAATTTTGCAGGAGGGGTGAGAATCCATGAACCACTCAGATAAATGAGATGAAAGTAATCAATTAATCAATAAATAAGTGTTTACTATGTACTAGGTACTATGTGCTAAGTACTGGGAATACAGAAAGAGTCAAAAGATTGTTCTTGCCTTCAAAGAGCTTACAATCTTAGAGCAATAGACCAATGGACTAAGCAGAAGTTATAGGTCTTGAACATCCATCTTAATCCTAAGGCTAGCCCATGTCCCCATTAAGGGCCTCGAATTTATAATCAAAGGACTCAAATTCAAAACTTAGCCCTGCTTTTTGGCTCTCTCTGGACCTTGGAACAAATCGCTTCATTTGTTTTGGCCTAACTTTCCTCAGACAGAAAAAGACAAGATTAGGTTCAATGAACTCTAAAGTCCATGACAACTTGAGATTCTATGTACAATACAGTTTCATTTGATTTCTGAATATTCCCCTAACTCTGCTGCTATTCTGACACATAGTTAGTACTTCATAAATGTCTTCTCCCCCAGTCTGTCCAAGTTTCCTTACACACCTAGAGCCCTAATGCTCCCTTTATCCTTCCCTCTATCAAAACTCAATCTCAGAAAACAACCATATAATAATAGTAATATTAATAATAATAACAAATAATTACAGAGCCCTATAGTAATAATAGCAATAACTAGCCTTTATACAGCATCTTACAACTTACAGGACTCTTTCCATATGCTATGCCATCTGATCTTCATAGCAACCCTCTGAGACAGTTGCTTTTCCCAAGGAGAAAACTGAAGCTAAGAGGTTAAATGACTTAGAAAGGAGTCGTGTAGCTACTAAGGCCTTGAGACAGGACTTGAGCACTGATCCTAAGTCTAGCATTCTGTCCACTATACCATCTAGATAATATTATTCAAAGTGAGATGTAGATTGTAGAATGGAAGAACTAGAAAGAAAAGACCTTAGGGATAATGAAGCCTAACTCTCATATTTTTCAGATGAGTGATGCAGAAAATTCAAGTGATTTGCTCAAGGTCCCATACTGAATTAGTGGAGGCCCCATATTGAATTTAGGCATGATGGAGGTATGACTAAAACTTCAGGGTCTTAATGCTCAATACAACCCATTACAGCACCTTGCTTTGCAAAGCACAAAATCTAAGAAATGGAGGCCTAATGGTGGAATTTCATGTCTTGATGTGCTAGTAGCAAAGTACTGCAAGACCTTTCAGGCCCCTGGAAGTCATGTCACCTACTCCTAAAACTAATCCTGTCTGAGTATATCCTGGTTCCATTCAGCCCTGTTTACTCCCTCATTAGAGATGGGAATGAGAATCAAAACTAAACTGTTCAACTTCTTGGTGCCTCCATTTTCTCATCTCTTCTGTAAAACGGAGGGTTTAGAACTGAGTTGGGATCCAAGTTATCAAGGAATATCTCATTTAACAAAAGGCATTTGGAAATGGAAAGCCTCACTCAAATTCTTATTAATAATGATGTCTCTGCTGAGCATATGTAGAGACAGATAATTAGATTCGCATAACCAGTTGTCATTAATTGAATCCAGATATGAAGAACTAGGCTAGCCATTAAAGTGGAACTGTACCAAATATACAAGAAGCAAACAGAAATACAGCCCCAAACTTTATGGAGGATAATGGATAGAGTGACAATAAAGTCTTTTAGGTAGCTCTGAGTCCCAAGCTTCGAGACATTTATCATAACAACAAAGGTTTTTACAAAGTAGCCTTGTCAGTAACCAATGGTGTCCCCTTTGGAAAGAATACAAAATAGAACCCAGAGCTGTCAGGAAAGGCATTTGTGATGTCCCAGAAATGCTGCTCCTGTTTTTTTTCAGTAGTACTTCATGTTAAATTAGCAGGATTAAAAATGATGGCCTTCATCTTTTATGAATCCCAAAATGATACCTTTGCTTCAATGGCTGGGGTGAGTGGACAGTATAGCATCCCCTGCAAGCCTGCTACATCTACCATCACTGTTGAAAGCCTAATTTGAAGATTACCTAACATGCATTTGTGAATTGACTCTTTAAATCCAGCTGTAACTCTGTCCAGGTGCTGGAGGGAGACAACACAGTTACCAGCTCCGCTACCCACATGTGGCAGTGGGACCTTGGAATTCAAATACATAGACTGTTAGTACTGAAGGTAAAAGAGAATTATGTTGGCTTTGCAGGGTATTAGCAAGTCTATCCTTTCCACTGGCAAGTCACTGGAGGGTAAAATAGATTTCTGTGTTCTGTGTGTGTGACAGAGACCACAAGGAGTTGCACTCGTGGGAAGACCTCATTCATTTTACTAGTGTGCAGTGAGACATACATACTTCAGTCAATACATCACACATCTGGGAAGGGATGGAGGCACGTCCTGGTAATTGAAAAGAAAACCAAATACAAAAGGGATGGCGTCTAGCAATGTCTCTGATTTTCCCATCTACAGCAGATGACAGAACTGCGTGGAAGCTGAGTATGCCCAGATTGAACTGGTCAGCGCAAAAACAATACCTTTCACTTACTCCCTCAGCTAGAGTCCTGTTCTAAAGTTTTACCATGGTGTGGTAATGTCTTGCTGGAGCTGCCAAGAGAATGCAAGTTCTGACAGCATTGCCAAGCTGTAAAGCTTTAGAAGCCTGCACACAGTTAGAAAGTGCCTACAGCAAGATTTGAACACATGTCTTCTTGACTCCAGGCCCAGTAGCTAAAACTGAGAAAGGATAGCATTCCAGGCATGGGAACAGCTGGACAAGTTGATCAGAATCAAGAGGTAGGATATCTTGTTGATGGAACAATAAGGAGACAAGTGCCACTGGATTGAAGAGTATCTGTTGGGTGCTAAGGTTTTGTAAGAAGACTGGAAAGGTAGGAAGGGGCTAGGTTATTAAAGACTTTGAATGCCAAACAGAAGATTTTATATTTCATTCTGGTGGTGATAGGGAGTTACTGGAGTTTATCAAGTGGGGAAGTGACACTATCAGTCCTGGGCTTTAGGAAAATCACTTTGGTAGATGAATGGAAGGTGGATTGGAGTAGGGAGAAACTTGAGGCAGGCAGACCTACCAGCAGGTATGAGGTAATGAGGCCCAGCGCCAGAGTGGTAACAGTGTCAGAGGAAAGAAGGGGGTATATTTGTGAGATGTTGCAAAAATGACATAACAGGCTTTAGCAACAGATTGAATGTTGTGGGGAGATGAGAGAGAAGAGGAGTTGAAGATGAACAGGTCCAGAAAACCAGAAGAAAATGGATTCAAGGTATAATCTAGGAAGTGACCACTGTCTAGATTGAAGGATTTCCTCTATTACATGATGGTGCCTAAATTCAACCTCTCCTGTTAGAGCTTCATCCTTATAACCTATGTATGAATTTGATTTCTGTTCAAGCACCCCACAACGATCACTATTAAATCAATATTGAATCTACTAATCTTACGTACCTTAGTATAGAAGAAGATTCTGAGAGCTAGAGGGAGGAGTGAATTTAACAGCACATAGCAGTGAAAGGGCGAAAACAAAGATGCTGTCATTCAAATGGAAGTTGGTGGTGCCAGACAAACATCCTGATTTCACCTCTGGCAGGCTCTGCTGGGAAATCCAAATTGTTTTCTTCTACCCACTTTCAGCCTTGGCGGTGGGGTTCTCTAAGGAGCCTGCCCTGCACAACAACCCTTCATCTCCATCAAATCAAGGACTGCTTATTAATGGAGTCACTCATCTTTTATGAAAACAAAGGAAATCATTACCAGTTGGCCCAATGGTTACATCACTACTGATTCCACTGAACTGAGCAAAGAACAACTCAAAGGAGACATCAAATGTGCTGGGATTGGGTATGAGGGTGTGTTTAATCAGTCTGACATTCAATAAAGTCTAGCACATTTTTCCTGTGGTATTTTCCCCTTGGTTTCCTTGATCGTCTATAAGTAAAAGGAAATTTAATGTATGGCATATGCTGAAGGCTAGAGATTGGTGGCAGCTGGTGAGAAAAAGCAAAAGCAGTTCCCTATTACATTTTCCCCTTTCTCTAAGGGACCTTAGAAGTGAAGGCATAGGATGACTCCACACTGGATTTGGATGCAGAGACTTGGATTCAAATCCCTGATCTGGGCATATCAGGGTAGAGTTGGAGATAAGCTAAGGAGGGGCAAGCATACCCCAACCCACGCACCCTACCTTTAACCTACATGAGGACTTTGGCATCCCAGAATTTTATGCAGTCAAGTCTGACCTCGTACCTGGAGCAACTGATGGTACTAGCCCAGTTAGCTTGGATGGACACCATTAGACTTGGGGTATAGACTCAAAAGCTGCTGTACCCTGTTTAGTCCCTGTAGGGTTATTTTAACCTCTGATGCTCTGGCCTAGCCCCCACATGGGCCCTGAGGAGTCCAGCTCTAACTGTTGGCACTCCTAATTGTGGCCTAAGTTCCATATGAGTTTGACCCAGTAGAATCTCCAGGGCCCTCAGAGGTCTAAGGTACCTGCATTCCACCACCATGCTTGGTGCTGAGAGCAGCAGAAGCAGGAGGCTCAGCTATGAAGCCACACCCTAGTAAGGATCCCTTCCCTACTTCTGAGTGAAGTCATAGGCTGTGGTAGTGTATACAGAAAAGGTCACCTTAAGGCTTACCTTAGGGACAACTTAAGGGAGAACCCACATGCTTGCACTTGGCCTGAATGTCAGTAAATTTTTCCATGACCCATGAGTTGACACAGCAAGTGAGAAGGTACATGGACTGGAGTTCTTAACAATATTGCCAGGACACTTAAAGTTTCCCCCATCTGACTAGCTGTCCCTACATTTGAAACATCACCAGTAAAATAAACTAAGGATCCTTCCTTCCTTCCTTCCTTCCTTCCTTCCTTCCTTCCTTCCTTCCTTCCTTCCTTCCTTCCTTCCTTCTTTTCTTCTTTTCTGCCAACCCTCTGAGATGTTCCTTCTATCCTATGTCTGGATGCTATCTCATTCCTGCCCTACTGGTCTTTAAGGAATAAGAGTTAAGAGATAGAGAGAGAGAGAGAGAGAGAGAGATAGAGAGAGAGTGATAGATACATAGACATAGATATAGAGATAGATACACATACATATATATAAGTTTTATAAATTAAATTATAAATAATAATAACCATAAATACAAATAACATTTAATTATCTATATTATGTAAATATATTCACATAAATCATTTATATAATTTTATAATAGTATAAAATATATATTATATTATAAATAAAATAACAATTTAAATAAAGTATTTATATAAAATATAAATAATAATAAAAATAAGTATTAAAATATAAAAAATTTATATAAATATATTTGGACAAATATCTATGTATATATACATATATGTATATATGTGTGTGTGTGTTTATATATATATATATATATGGGTAGAGATAGAGATAGAGATAGAGACACACCAAGAGCAAAAGATTTAACTTTTATAGATTGAACTTTGAATTTCCTCAGACTCCCTCACTGAATAACTATTGGAGTTACAAGTATCTTCCCTGGGCCTCAGTTTTCTCTGCCAAAATAAAAAAGATTTTATTTTGGAGAAGAGGGCAAAGGGAACAGAAAACTCCTTTAAATGTATTTTTAGATGAAAAGATTTTCTATAAATATTTTTGTATGTATTTGGGGGAATCTAATTTCTACCACTTACTAATTCTATGACCTTGGAAAAGTTATTATACTTAGGTTGTTTATCTAGACTAGAATATCTAATATCTCCTCCATCACTGAAAGAATCACAGAACTTCAGAGTGAATAGGTACCTCAATGACTATCAACTCGTAAACGTATAAAAGAAAAATTCCCCCTACCACATACTCAATAAGTAGACATTCCAGATTTACTTGAAAAATCTCCAGGAAAAAAATACATAATCCTACAATATGTTATTTACAAGAAACACATTTAAAAAGGAAGGTTACACACAGGGTAAAGGTAAAAGGCTGGAGGAGAATATATTATACTTTAGCTGAAGTAAAAAAAAAAAAGACAAAAAAGCAGGGGTAGCAATCCTAAACTCAGTCAGAGCAAAAACAAAAGTAGTTTTAATCAAAAGAGATAAAGAAGGAAACTACATTCTGCAAAAACACACCACAAACAATGAAGTAATATCATTACAAAACATATATGCACCAAGTGGTTTAGAATCCAGATTCTCAGAGAAGTTAAAGGAGTTACAGGAAGAAATAGACAGTAAAAACTATCCTAACGGGGAACCTCAATCTTCCCCTCTCTGAACTTGATAAATCTAACCTCAAAATAAATGAGAAAGAAGTTAAGGAGGTGAATAGAATTCTGGAAAAGATAGATATAATAGACCTCTAGAGAAAACTGAATGGGGATAGAAAGGAATATATATTTTTCTCAGAACTATATGGCACATATACAAAAACTGATCATGTCCCAGCGCATAAAAACTTCACAATCCAGTGCAGAATGGCAGAAATAGTCAAGGCATCCTTTTCGGATCATGAAGCAATAAAACTTAAGTGTAATAAAGTGCCATACAAAGATAGACTAAAAATTAATTAGAAACTAAAGAATCTAATCCTAAAGAATGAGTGGACCAAACAACAAATCATAGAAACAATAGATAATTTCATTAAAGAGAATAACAATAATGAGGCCACATACTAAAACTTAGGGGATGCAGTGAAAGGAGTTCAAGGGAAAGTTTTATATCTCTGAATGATTACATGAATAAAATAAAGAAAAAGGAGATTAATGAATTGGGCATGCAACAGAAAAAGCTAGCAAAAGAACAAATTTAAAATCCCCAATTAAATACAAATTAGAAATACTGAAAATTAATGAAGAGATTAATAAAATTGAAATTAAGAAAACTATTGGATTAATAAATAAAACTAAGAGCTGGTTTTATTTAAAAAAATAATAAAATTGATAAACTTTTGGTCAATTTGATTAAAAAAAATCAAATTACCAGTATCAAAAATGAAAAGGGTGAATTCACCTCCAATGAAGAGGAAATAAAAACAATAATTAGAATTTTTTTGCACAACTGTATGCCAATAAATTTGACAATCATAGTGAAATGGATGAATACTTACAAAAATATAAATTACCCAGATTAACAGAAAAGGAAGTAAAATACTTAACCCCATCTCAGAAAAACAAATTAAACAAGCCACAAATGAATGCTCCAGGAAAAAATCTTCATGGTCAGATGGATTTACAAGGGAATGCTATCAAACATTTAAAAAACAGCTAATTCCAATACTATATACCCTTTGACCCAGCAACTCTGCTTCTAAGGCTGTAACCTAAAGAGATCATAAAAATGTAAAAAGGATCCACATGTACAAAAATATTTATCACAGGTTGTTTTGTGGTGGTCAAGAACTAGAAATCAAGGGGATGCCCATCACTTGGGGAATGGCTGAACAAGTTGTGATATATGAATGCAATGGAATTCTATTGTGCTATAAGAAATGATGAACAGGTGGACTTCAGAAAAACCTGAAAAGACTTATATGAACTAATGCTGAGGGAAGCAAACAGAACCAGGAGAACATTATACGCAGTTACAGCCATAGTGTACAAGGACTGATTTTGATAGACTTAGCCCTTCTCAGCAATGCAAGGACCTAAAACATTTCCAAAGGACTCGTGATGGGAATTGCCGTTCACATTCACATTCTTACTATAGAGTAAGAACGCAGAACAAAGCAGATTGTTTTCTCTTTTTTATGTTTTCTTTTGTTTTTCTTTCCTCATGGTTTCTCCCATTCATTATAATTCTTCTTTGCAGCATGACCAATATGAAAATATGTGTAATAGGAATGTATGTTTAGAGCCCATATTATATTGCATGCTATCTTGGGGAGGGAAGTGGAAAAGAGGGGGAGAAAATATAAAACTAATGGAAGTGAATGTTGAAAGCTGAAAACAAATTGATTAATAAATTTGGGGGGGCGGAAATCTCCAGGAAAAAGAAAGCTCTGTGCCTCTCAAGATAGTCTCTTCCACTTTGGGTTCACTCTAGTTAAGAATTTGATTTTTCCTCTTCTCTTTCTCCCCTCTCACATTCCAGTTAAATTTTTTTGTTGTTAGAAATTTTTACCCATTATTCAGATCTCAACCAAACAAGTTCTCTCTTCTACATAATGCCTTTTTCAATATTTGATTGGGGAAAATTCAATAGTCCATTTCCTGGTAAGTATAGTACATGGAGAAGAGTGCTGGGGGAATAAGACCAGCAAGGTAGATTGGTGTCATATTGTGAAGGATCTTTTAAATTCCACTATCAGAAGCGCACGTAAGCAAAAGAGGGGCACTGATGGACTTTAAATAGTGGAGCCCTGTGAGCAGATCTTTGACTTGGGAAGATTGTATTTGCAGCTTTGTTGTCAACACATTATTTATTGAAGGGGGGATTGGAAGCAACAAAACTAGTTAAGAAACCATGATAACAGTTGAGGATCAGGATGATAAAGTCCTCAGCTTGGTGTTTGTCATGTGAATGGAAAGGAAGAGAGAGATGCAAGGGAAGTTGCAGATATAGAACCAATGGGGATTGAAAACTGACTGGACATTTTTATTCTTTCTTGGAAATATTGTAAATCAAACTGAAGAGCTGAACTGACAGTAACAAGTTAGTGTCTAGTTATCTGGAATTCAATTCAAGATTATAAGCATTATTAAGTACCTACTAGGTGCAAGGCACTATGCTTTCCTATTGTTCTTAGAGGGCAAAAAGTCTTGTGAATCTAAATGAGCACAGTGAGATAAGACTTGAAGACTTAGAAAAAGTCCCTGATTAACAGATATTATCATTTAGGAAGAAGTCTCATGCTACTGTGAAAATAGTGTGGAATTTATACTCAGAAAACCTGAGTTCAAATTCTGGTTTTACTTAATACTGTTAGTGTGACTATGAATATCTCACATACCTTCATTGGGCTTCAGTTTCCTTGTTTGTAAAATAAGGGGATTGGACTAGAAGATCTCTAAGGTCCCTTCCAGTTCTAGATAAATGAGTCTATGATCTCATGAAACAATACCAGACCTCAAGGAGCATATATTCTACTTGCAAATGACAGTAGAAAATGACTTACCCCTCACTCAGTCAACTCTATCAGTACAGTAAATATCAGGAGAGTGCACCACAACATGGCTGGGGTATATATTGTATATGATTTATATTCTCCTATCTAATCTTCCCACTTTCACTTTTATCTATCAAAGCCAGGTTTTGTATAATTGATTAAACAATCTTCCTAATGTACAGCTCTGAAATCATCACTCTCCTATTCAAAAGTTTTTAGCAACTCCTCATTAAATGTCTCCCCAAAATGAGCTCCTTAGATAAGCATTAAGCTTTTCACAATCTAGCTCTAATCTTCCTTTCCAGTATTATTTCATATTCTTCTTTACACACTCTACATTCCAGGAAAACCATACAATTAACTGTTCTCTGATCTCTTCGCATCTTTTCCTACTTTTATGCCTTTATTTAAATAATTCTCTCATTCCTGGAACAGATTACCACTGTTGAAATCCTTCTCCCCTTTCAAAACTCAATTCAATGTTTCCTTTCCCAAGAAGCCTTCCCTTAAATTCCCTTAAGCTAAATATCTTATCATCTTCCACATGTTTCTATGGTTAGATCTCTCCTTTGATTTTATCATATTCTACTTTGTGTCATATGTATTTGTGTAAAGCACTTACCATAATGCCTGCCACATAGTAAGCACTATATAAATGCTAGCTACCATTATTATTTCATTAACATTAGCAGCAGCAACAGCAACAGCATTATTGTTAGGCTCACTCTACTAGATCCTTGTCAGACTACATCTGGAGAACTATATTCACTTCTAGCTACCTTACTTTAATAGGAATGATAAGTAGGAGAGTGTGCAGAGGACAGCAGTGATGCTATGTAAGAATCAGTTAAAGGAACTAGAGATGTTCAAGTGTGGACAAGTCTTAGAGGAGAGCTAGTAAATTTTTTGTTCCATTTTTAAAAATATATCTGAAGTTCTGACTCAAGGATAAGAGATTAAATCAAAACTCTACCCTAGAAGAGTGGAAGTTTCAAACTGACAAATTTAAACCGAATGTAAGGGCATTTTCCTTAATAATTAGAGTCATCCAGAGTTAGATGGGCTGCTCAGGAAGGTGGTAGATTTACCCTGCTCCCCATCTGCTTCACTAAATATCTTAAAGCATGACCATTCTCTGCTTATCTTGTACAGAAGCTGTGAGGATCAAATAAAAAAAAAAACCTATGTAAAGCATTTCATTTACTTTAAAGTTCCATAGAAATATTAGCTACTATTGTTATTACTATTATCAGCTGTGCAGCCCTGAGCAAGTCACCTAGCCTCTATGGTCCTTTGATTTTCCCAGTTCTCAAAGTATTTTACACACACATACATACACACACATTTAATTGACATGCCACAGAGCTATTCCCAGGAGTGATGGGGATCAGGAAAAGCAAGAGTCCAGCATGAATGGGGCCAGGTTTGGACAGCTTCACAGAGTGAGTTCTAAGCAGAGGGATCTTTCCTCACATTTATTTTCTTCTTTCCCCTAAGGAATCCGCTGTCACAATGATTCACTCCACCCTAACTCTTATTCTCCTTCCTGATCTTTCTCTATTTGACCTTTCAAACTTGAGTCATCTCTCTGGGGACACATTATTACCTCTATTCTTTACCATGTGTTTCTGAGTGATTCTGAAAAGCATATAGACTCTTATCAACCTCCATCACTACTAATTAACTCATTTTCCCTCCCCAGCCCCTTCCCTCTGCCTGGCAATGGCAATCTTCCTCACTTGGGTACTCATCATCCTACCACTCATCACTGGAAGACTCTTATTTACTTTTAATATTTTCCTTATGTTCCCATCAGCACTTTCTCTCTCCCCCTCTGTCACCTACCCCACCTTATTACTGACGCATTTGGTATTTAACATCTTTCACAATCTGACGTCAACCTTCATTTTCAGACTGTTTCACATTATTTTCCCTCACGTGCTTGTTATTTCAGAAAACTGGGACCTGCCTCCTGTAAATGGCATTCTCTCTTTTACCTCTGAGTCTCTGCATCACCCATCCCCTTGCCCAGAAATCACTCCCTCATTACCTCTGCCCCTGGGAATCCCTAGTTCTGACAAGATTCAACTGGAGTGCTGCCTTCTCCATAAAGGCTTTATGATCCTTCTGGGAAGTGGCCTTCCCCATCTCACCTCCAAATCATTTATTCTCTCTCTTGGCCCCTTAATTTCCCTATGCCTCTTTCCCTCTTATCCCTCATTTCTCTTTATACATCTCCCTTTTGCCTCACTCATTCTGTCTGTCTTTCCCTTCTCCTTTTGTCTTTCACTCTCTTCCATTCTTTCTCTCCCTTCTTCCTCATCTCCCTCTCTGTTTCTGTTTCTCTGTTTCTCTCTCTTCATCTCTTTTTCTCCTCCTCCCCTTTTTCTCTTCCACTCTATCTTTTTTCTCTCTCCCTCCATGTATATAGATATATAAATACACATACACACATATGTATGTAGATACAAGTATGTATGTATGATACACCCATATGTATATATGTACATATATAGAGAGAAACATATAGACTATTTATATCCATGCATTGATACATATACCTGTGTACATGTCCTCTCCATCCCTTCCTCCCCCAAGGTAGAATAAAAATCCTTGAAGGTAGGAACCATGTTCTTCTTGCTTGCACTAAGCACAGTGGCTAGAAAACAGTAGGTATCTGATGAATATTTATTGAATAGAGTAAAATAATATTGAAATGAAAAAACAAAAGGTCCTTTTCCTTTATGTGTGAATTGGTTGCCTTCTTTGCTCAATCTCACTTCTTTCAGGCAATGCTGTCACTGCCTCTGAAATGGCCACCTTTCTACCTACATCATATCTTAATGCAAGGAGCACTACCCTTGGAGTGAAATGCCTGGATTTAATTTCACCTGTTTATCATGAACTCACAGTGTGGCCATGGACAAGTTATTTAACTGCTTTGGTCCTCAGTTTCTTCACCTATAAAATGGGGCTAAGACTTCAGTGTACTGAAAAGTGAATATCACTGAAGAGTGATATTCAGTGTGAATAACAAGTAAGTGAGTTGCCTACTGTTTAGTAGAAACATTCGTGAATTTGCACTCTGAAGACCTAGATCCAAATTCCATGTGAAACAGTTTCTAGTTGCATAAGAAGTGACAAGTTACTTAGCCTACTGGGGCCTCAGTTTTCTTATCTGTAAAATGAGAGAGTCAGATTAGGATCCCGATGATCTTTTCCAACTATAAATAAAATCTATGTCTGTGCTATACTAATATACAATATCATTTAACATGATTATTAAGAGATAGCATGGCAAAGTCAACAGAGAGATCCTTTGTAGTTAGCAGGGTTAGGAGAATCTGGGTTCAAGACATGAGCCTGACATATATTACCTGTGTGACCTTGGGTAAATCACTTAACCTCCCAATGTCCTCAGACAACTCTAAAACTACAAATGTATCATAATTATCAATCTGCATTAGGGGAAAGAGATTCCACATCAAGAACCCCTTATACAGATTAAATTCTCCCCACCTCCTTCTGGTCCCTCCCAAAAGTAAAAGATCTGATTCCCAGGTTCTTGGCTTTTCTTATTTTTTTTCATTTGTTCTTCCTTTCTCTGTCTTCTCTGGTTTCTCTATGATCCTTTCTATTTCTATATACTATGATCCTAATTTGCTTTCACAGAAGTCCATTAACTTTATTCTCAGATAGGAAAACTTAGAACCCCAGAGGTTGTCTTCCCAGTGTCACACAGCTGTTGTTAACAACAAAAACAACAATAGTTTATACAGAACTTGAAAGTTTACAAAGTGCTTTACATAGGATATTTCATTTAATCCTCAGAACAACTCTGCAAGGTAGGTGCTTTAAAATCATTAAATCTCCCTTCATCCTAAATATACATTTTTTCCCTGAACCAATTCCCCTTTAAGCTGCTCCTGGATCCACCTAAAAATCACTATGAAAGTAGAGAGCTCTAGGATACAGCCTTCATTGTTGTTTGGAACAAGACCTCCAGGACTAAGTGAATGCCACTGATACACAGATCAATAACCAATTAAGCTGTAATGGCTGCTTCATTCTAAGCCATTATTGTCCATTGGGTAACCTCAGGTGCTATGAACATAACAGATCATATCAGATACTTTCGAGTCATTATCTATGAAGTCCAACATTTTTAATACATGATTGATAGACTTTAATGAAAAAGGTCAGGAGAGCCTAGAAAGTAGTTACTAGGTCAATAGAGACTCCATAATTATAATTAACAATTGAATTGCATTTTGAGTATGAGGAAGGAAATACAATAACCTAAAATACTGCTTGAGTAGTACCTTGAGAAAGAATTGTGGAAAAAATATTCTTTTTTTTATTTTTTTAAATTTATTTAATTATTTATTTTAAGTTTTCAACATTCATTTCCACAAAATTTTGAGTTCCAAATTTTCTCCCTATCTCTCCCCTCCCCCACAAAATGCCATGCATTCTGATTGCCCCTTCCACCAATGTACCTTCCCTTTTAACACCCCTCCCTTCCCTTATCCCCAACTTCTCTCTTTTCCTGTAGGGCAAGATAAATTTCTATACCCCATTACCTGTATTTCTTATTTCTCAGTTGTACACAAAAACAGTTCTCAACATTTATTTCTAAAACTTTGAGTTCCAGCTTCTCTTCCTTCTTCCTTCTCCACCAATCCCCACTGAGAAGGCAAGCAATTCAATATAGACTATATATGTGTAGTTTTGCAAATGACTTCCACAATTGTCATGTTGTGTAAGACTAACTATATTCCCATCCATCCTATCCTGCCTCCCATTTCTTCTATTCTCTCTTTTAACTTTGTCCCTCCTCAAGAGTTTTTACTTCTAATTGCTCCCTCCATCCATTTGCCCTCCCTTCCATCATCCCCCCCTACCCTGCTTATCCCCTTCTCTTCTACTTTCCTGTAGTATAATTCCTTCCTTGAGCCAAATGTGATGAGAGTAAGCTTCACTTTTTCCCCTCTCACCTCCCCCTTTTCCCCTCCATTGGAAAAGCTTTTTCTTGCCTCTTCTATGAGAGATAATTTGCCCCATTACATTTCTCCCTTTCTCCTCCCAATATATTCCTCTCTTATCCTTTAATTTTATTTTCTTAGATATCATCCCTTTCTATTCAACTCACCCTGTGCTCTCTGTCTCTGTCTCTGTCTCTGTTTGTCAGTCTGTCTGTCTGTCTGTCTGTCTGTCTGTCTGTCTGTCTCTCTCTCTCTCTCTCTCTCTCTCTCTATATATATATATATATATATATATATACATATATAGATAGATATAGATATAGATATAGATAATGTGTGTGTATATAATCCCTGTAACTACTCAGATACTAAGAAAAGTTTCAAGAGTCACAAACATAATCTTTCCATGTAGGAATGTAAAAAGTTCAATTTCAGTAAGCCCCTTTTGATTTCTCTTTCCTCTTTATCTTTCCATCCTTCTCTTGATGCTTGTATTTGAAAGTCAGATTTTCTTTTCAGTTATGGTCTTTTCATCAAGAATGCTTGAAAGTCCTCTATTTCACTGAATGGGTACTTTTCCCCCTGAAATATTATACTCAGTTTTGCTGGGTAGGTGATTCTTGGTTTTAATCCTAGTTCTTTTGACTTCTGGAGTATCATTTTCCAAGCCCTTCAATCCCTTAATGTAGAAGCTACTGGATCTTGTGTTATCCTGATTGCATTTCCACAATACTCGAATTGTTTCTTTCTAGCTGCTTGCAATATTTTCTCCTTGATCTGGGAACTCTGGAATTTATCTACAATATTCCTAGGAGTTTCTCTTTTTTGATCTCTTTCAGGAGGTGATCAGTGGATTCTTTCAATATTTATTTTGCCCTCTGGTTCTAGAATATCAAGGCAGTTTTCCTTGATAATTTCATGAAAGATGATGTCTAGGCTCTTTGTTTTTTATCATGGCTTTCAGGTAGTCCCATAATTTTTAAATTGTCTCTCCTGGATCTATTTTCCAGGTCAGCTGTTTTTCCAATGAGATATTTCACATTATCTTCCATTTTTTCATTCTTTTGGTTTTGTTTTATAATTTCCTGATTTCATATAAAGTCATTAGCTTCCATCTGTTCCATTCTAATTTTTAAAGAACTACTTTCTTCAGTGAGCTTTTGAACCTCCTTTTCCATTTTTCTAATTCTGCATTTTAAAGCATTCTTCTCCTCATTGGCTTTTTGGACCTCTTTTGCCAATTGAGTTAGATTATTTTTATATTAATTTTATTTATTTTAGTTTTCTACAATCACTACCATAAAACTTAGATTTTTTTTCCCCCTACATACTCCCCACCACCCCTCTCCCTCCCTGAGATGGCATACAATTCTATATAGGATCTACACATACATTCCTATTGAATACATTTTCACTATAGTCATGCTGGGTAGAAGAACTGAAATAAAAGGGAGAAATCATATAACAAACCAAAATATTAAACACACACAAAAAAATGATCTGCTACATTCTGCAATTGAATTCTGTAGTTCTTTCTATGTGGATGTGGAAGATATTTTGTGTTAGAAGATCATTGGGAATTTTTAAGTCCTTGCGTTGCTATGAATTTCCAAGTCTACCAGAAAAAACTCTCATACACTGTGGTCATTGCTGTGCAAAAGTTCTGGTTCTGCTCCTTTCTGAGTTAGCCTATTTTTAAAGGTGCTATTTTCTTCAGCATTTTTTTGAGTCTCCTTTAGCAAGTTGTTGACTCACTTTTCATGATTTTCTTGCATTGCTTTCATTTCTCTTCCCCATTTTTCCTCCACCTCTCACTTGATTTTCAAAATCCTTTTTGAGCTCTTCCATGGCCTGGGACCATTGCATATTTATTTTGGAGGTTTTGGATGCAGAAGACTTGATTTTTATGTCTTCCCCTAATGGTAAACATTATTCTTCATCATCTGAAAGGATGGGAGAGAATATCTGTTCACCAAGAAGTAACCTTCTATAGTCTTATTTTTTTCCCTTTTTGGGGCATTTTCCCAACCAGTTACTTGAATTTTGGGTCTTTTGTCAAGAGTAGGGTATACTCTGGGGACCTCTAAGATCTCAGTTCACCCAAGGTGGCAAAATCAAGGGAGAGGAGTTTGCTCCCTGGCCCACTCATGGCTGAAATTCAGATCAGGTGCTCAATTCCCCCACGAGCTTCAAGTTGAGGCTTCAACAATGGAAGCTGGCTGTTGCCTTCCAGGTCCACCTCCAAGACAGCTGCCCCCTGCTGCTGCTACTGCCACTGCCTCCACTGCCACCTGGGACTGGGGTTAGGGGAGGACATTGCTCCCTTGTCGCAGAGGTGAAAAACCCTCTCACTGACCTTTGAAGTGTCTTTGTTGCCTGTGAGTTGAGGGATCTGCGAACCTCAGTTGCTGCTCCTGGGGATTCCACCCCTGAAGCCTGCTCTGGTCTTGCTCCTTCTGGTGCCACATGGCCCAGGCTGGGCTGTGCTCTGCTCCCATCTGGTGAGACATACCTTTCTCACTGGCCTTCTAGGTCACCCTGGGCTAGAAATCTCCTCCACTCCGTAGTTCTAGAGCAGGTTTTGCTGGTATTTCTTTTATGGGCTGTGGGGTAAGAGCTATACTATGTACATCTTTCTACTCGGCCATCTTGGCTCTGCCGCCAAAAATATCTTTTAATGAAAAATAAACTCATGTTGATTCAAATGAATAGATATAAATAAGTATATCGAAAACAAGGACTTCTTTGTTATTGTCTTTATACGTCCAGTGCCCAGCATAGGATTTGAGACATTTGAACTAGACTGTGATTTTACTGGTCTAGGGAACTTCTGGCAAGGAATATCCCTCTAACAAAGCAGGTTGATCAGTATTCTTCAATCAATGATCCTAGTTACCAGGGACACTGAAAGGGCAACTAATTTGCCCATAGTCATAGAATCACAGACAAGTCTTAAACTTGGGTCCTTCTTACTCTGAAGGCAGCTTTCTATCTATTACGTGTTGATGCTTCTAAGGAACACAATAAATGCTTGTTGAATTGAAATGAATCAATTTTAGATGAGCTGCTCTTGTCACTGGACCTGAATGTTTGGGGACTGACCTCATTACTATGAGTAGTACACAAATGGGATCTGGAGTGGGGAGAAAGAATTAGCAGTACCATCTGGGCCTAAGAAAAAGCCTAAAGCATTTAGATCCTGAATGACTTGAGTCTTCCCCATGATAGCCCTTCAGAAACTTGAGGAGATTGGTTAAGTATCATCAAGCTACTGTACTGAGGTTAAATATAGCCCATATTACAAGCCCTCATTTGATTTTCCTAAAGAAACCAAGGTACAGTTGGCATGTGATCTAATGGAAATAGCACTGGTTTCAGTGGTCAGACCTTGGATTGGAGTCATTGCCTGGATCACCAACTAACTTAGGAACAGCTAGATGGTTCAGTGGATAGAGCATTGGACTTGGAGCACTAGAATCAGAAAGATTTGAATTCTAATCCAGTCTCAGACACTGGACAAGTGACTTAACCTCTTTCTTGCCTCAGATTCCTCCTCTGTAAAATAAGGATAATAATAGCACCTAATTCCCCAAGGGAGTTTTTTGTGAGGATCGAATTAGATAATATCTCTTAAAAATGTAGCACAGTTTCAGGCACATGGTGGACACTTAATAAAGAATTGCTTCTTTTAATTTTTTTTTCTCTGACTTGGGACATCATACCCTTTCTCCATACTTGACTAAAGGTGAGGACTAGATGGAATGACCTCTGAGTCTTTCTAGCTTTGATAGTCCATCATATCCATTACTGAGACGTTTTGAGTCTTCTGGAGTAGTATAGTGTTAAAGTCCTTGGGCCTATCATGTTCAAAAGTTTTATCAGTGACATAGATGAAAACAAATATGGTAGTCTTTGAGTAACTATAATGGAGATGTCCAGATCATATTAGCAACCACACAGATGATCGGACATCTTCTCTATTCTACACGACCTCTCAAACCTCTCAAAAATTGGAAACTATGTACCAAAAATAAAGCAACTCCAGCTGTCTTCAAGGTCAAAGATACCGCAAATCTGAAAGAAAATGAATGAATGAAGGCTATCAAATCAAAGAAACCATAAGCTATTGCTCTCTGAGCCTGAGTTCACTCATCAGCCCTTTCCCACCTCTCCTACATTACTGAAAGTGAAGATGCACGAGTGAACCCAAGGACCTGAACATGGGCTTGAAGCAAACTTAATCCCACACCCATCCTCCTTCCCTCCCTCCCTCTTTTCAATGCCATGGGGACGCTGGCTCCAGGCTGCAGAAATGTTTTGGCCACAACAGACAGATCGTGCATTGGCAGGCCTTTATGAAGAAAAGCTGAGTACCTTGACAGAGAAAAAGTAACATGGCAGACCACCCCATAGCACCATCACTACAAAGGTCCGTATGGTTGCTGCTTCTGCAAGAATAGACAACCTGACAAAAATTAGTTCTCTGAACTGCCAGTGTCAGGCCAGAAAATTGAAGAGCAAGAAAGTAGGACAAGACATCAAAACAGGATAACGTAGGGAGAGGGGCAGGCAGGAAAATAGGAAGGAGGTATGCAACACTCCATTAAGTTTGAGGGAAAGAGCTCAGCTTTTAACTAGGCCAGTTCTATACAACCAAAAATCATTTGGGGCAAAGACTCAGAGGGGCAAACTGTGAATTGCCCAGTGTAAGAGGGAAGTAAGACACTTTGAGATCCAATGCCTCAAAGAAACTGTCATTAGAGGGGATAGAATCAGGAAGTGAGGAATAATAGGAATTCAGAGGCAGGGATGGGGGGAAGGATAAGTAGCCTTAAAATATAAAAGCTCCTAAGAAGGAAAAATCTCAAAGATTTTGAAAATAATCGGATATATTAACAGAGAAAACATTAACAGAAATAAATATGCCTTTCCAGATCTGGTAAATAAGTTCAAGCATTTGTGAATAATATTGCAAATCAAAGAAAAATATCCAACTTAGACACCTGTGGAATGTGAGGAGAACATAGAACTACAACATACTTTTCCTGAATGGTTGAAAAGAGAAATAAAATTTATGAGGTAAAAAATTCATAATCTACAAGACAAAAATAAAGAGGAGAATGGGAAAAACTGAAATCTATGATGGCAAAACTCATCAAAATAAAAACAAGAGAGAACAATTTATTTGTCATGCAAATATATAGAAATGAATGTCAATCTAGAAGAATGGAAGCAAAGCAAAATTAAAAGAAAATGTGTTCACTGTGCTAGCAAATCATATAGATCTTGAAGACAGGATAAAAAAGACAATCTAAGGATCATAGAGCTTTCAGAAGAACATGCCAGGGCAAAAAGCCCTAATGTGATAGTGGAGGAAATAGTAGAAGAGAACCTCCTAGAATTTCTGAACATAGGAAATGAAGTAAAAATTGAAAGAATTCCTAGATCATCTCCAGAATAAAAAAAAAAACAAGGCTTCAAACTACAAGACAAATAGTGGTTAAATTTAACAGCTCTGTTAAGAAAAATGTTCTCAAAGCAATTAAGAGGAAAATCTTCAGATACAAAGGAAATAAAATATGAAGAACGTAAGACTACTCTGTATTCACCAGAAAACATAGGAAGAAATGGAACAATATATTCCCAAGAGTGATGGAGCTCAAGATACAACTGAGGGTGAACTATTCTGAAAAGCTTAACCCTAAATGAGATGGATGTTCAACAGTGAAGCAATGTTTGAAAGATGTTTAGAAGAAAACCCAGAACTGAAAAGATTATTTGCATCTTGAATACCCCACATAACAGAAATGCAGTAGTGGTGAATAAATGCAGCAGTCAAGAAGTGCAATAGCAACACAGTGGTAGCAGAGAGTCCAGTAAGAAACTTCTTCCTAAATATACACTAGGACACAGGGTAAAGGTTGAAATTTCATGAATATCACAATGAAGAGGTAAGCCTGGGGCATTAGGGACATCCATGTGTGACCATATGATCATCTCAATAGATGCAGAAAAAGTTTTGGCAAAGTACAACATTATTTTATGCTAAAAACTTTATAAAGTAAAAGCATAGAGGGACCTTTTTAATATCACAAAAATCATCAATCTAAAACCAAAAGTAAGCATCATGTGGAGAGGGATTACACTAGAACTTTTTCTAGTAAATTTGGCAGCAAAGAAAGGATGCCTCTCCACCTTATTATTAACTGATATAGTAGTAGAAATGCTAGTAACAGCAATAAGACATTAAAAAAGAAATGAAAGGCATAAAGATAGATAAAGAGAATATAAAAATATTTCTACTTGGTGAGGATATGATAATATACTCAGACATCCTAGAGAATTTTCAAAAATACTCATTGAGACAATAACTTCAGCAAAATTGTGGGCCACAAAATAAATCCTCAAATATCAACAGCATTTCTCTAAAAAAAATGATAAAACACAAGAAGCAAAAATAGAAATGGAAATCCTATTCCGAATACCTACAAAATTCATAAAATACATGGGAATCAACCTCCCTAGACACATATAAGTCTTCTATAGATTGAATTACAAAATGTTTCTTAAAAATATAGAAAAACTCAAATAGCCAAAGGAATATTTAGTACTCATGGCTAAGCTATGCCAACATAATTTTTTTTAAAATAACAATACTACCAAAAGTAATCTATACTTTTAATGTCATTACAATCAAATTATCAGAGAGGTACTTTATAAAACCTGTTAAATAATAATAAAATTCATTTGGAAAAACAAAATATCTAGGATATGATGAAAAGAAGTAGAAATGAAAAGAGATCAGGACTTCTAAACCTCAAATATATCAGCAGTCACTAAAACCATCTGGTGTTAGTTAAAAAAATATATTTATAGCAATACTCTTTTGTAATAGCTAAGAATTGGGAACAAAGTCGAAACCCAACAACTGGAAAATATCTAAGCATACTGTTATACATGAACATTACTCTGCTGTAAGAAATGATGAACAGCTAGGTAGCACAGTAGATACAGTGCTGTGATTCTTAGGAGTTACTTGTATCATCTCCCCATACCAAAAGGTAAACAATTCAACTTTATTAATTCTCATACAATTACTTTTCATGCTTACCTTTTTATGTTTCTCTTGAATCTTCTGTTTGAATGTCATATTTTCTATTCATCTCTGATCTTTTCACCAGGAATGACTGAAAGTCCTCTATTTCATTAAAAATCCATTTCACTCCGAAGGATTATATTCAGTTTTGCTGGCTAGGTTATTCCTCATTCTAATACTAGCTCCTTTACCTTCTAGAATACTATGTCCCAAGCACTTCACTCTTCTAACATGGAACCTGTTGAATTTTGTGTGATCCTACCTATGGCTCCCCAGTATTCAAATGGTTTCCTTCTGGCTACTTACAATATTTTCTCCTTGAACAAAGAACTCTGGAATTTGGTTATAATATTCCTGAGAGTTTTCATATGGGGATCTCTTCTATGAGGTGATGAGCCAGTTATTTCCATTTCTATTTTACCCTCTGGATGACATCAGTTTTCCTTAATAATTTCTTGGAATACACTATCTAACTAATTTTTTTCATCACAGTTTTCAGGTACTCCAATAATTCTTAAATTAACTCTTCACAATTTGTTCCAGTTAAGTTATTTTTTTCAATGAGATATTTCACATTTTCTTCAACTTTTCCCATTCTTTTTACTTTGTTTTGGGGATTATTGAAGTCTCCTGGAATTATGTGCTTCCACTTGCTCAATTCTAATAAAAAATATTTTCTTCAGTATGATTTTGTACCTTTTTTTCCTATTTTGCCAATTCTGCTTTTAAAGTTCTTTTCTTCAGTGAAATTTAGTGCCAATTTTCCCATTAGGCCAATTTTGTTTTATAGGGTGGTGTTTTCTTCAGTATTTTTTGTTCCTCCTTTACCAAACTGTTAATTCTCTTTTCATATTTTTTCCTGCATCACTCTCAATTCTTTTGCCAATTTTTTTCTCTACCACTCTCATCTCTTTCTTTAACTCTTCCTGAAATTCTTTCTGGCCTTCAATCTAATCAGTAATTTTATTTGAGGCTATACTTGTAATTATTTTCTCATTGTTGTCTTCTAAATTTACATCATGGTCTTCCTTGTCACTATAGGAGCTTTTTATGATCAAGAGTTGTTTTTTATTTTTTGTTATTTGCTCATTTTTTTAGCTTAATGTTAAAATTGGGCTTTGCTCATTTAGGAGTGGGGAAGCACTGTACCAAACTTCAGGCTTTTTCATGATGCTGTTTTCAGAGTTAGTTCTGGGGGTCTGCAAGTTTTCATTGCTTCCGAAGTGGAGTTATCCTAGAAGAGGTGTGGTTGCTACTCTCTTGGTCTGTGTGCTAGTATTTTACCCAGGAAGGTCTCCTGCTCCCTTGCAGGAGTACTCAAGTACTCCTTAGTACTTATACCAAGTACTAATTTTCCATTTGACCCCATAACAGAGTTGCCAGCTGCATCCAATGGCATCAAAAGGTCCTCTATGATCTCTTTCTGACCAGTTGTTCCACCCCCTTACTGTCTTTGGATTGAGAAACCTGAAGATGCTGATGCCACTACTACATATTTTTAGGTGGGGGGCGTGTGGTTACCTTTGCACATTTTATTTCAGTCTCAAGAGATTAGGTAGCAGTCCTTGGGCCCTGGAAGGTGGTTTGGGCACAACTGTTCTGAATGGTAGTTTTGAGTATCCTCATAGAATTCCTGTGCTTCAGATAGACAAAACAGACAAACAAACATGGGATCTACTGGTGTAAGGAATGAGAAAGAGAAGGTGGGTCTCCAAGGCCTTCCACTGGTGCTCTTGAAGTTCTCCAGAGTCTTTGTTCACTCTTAGACTGAAAAAAAAATGTCTTGTTCTGAACTTTTGTTGGCTGTTGCACTCCAAGATTTATTCTGAGGCATTCTTTTAAAATTATTTGGAGAAGAATATTGGGAGACATCAGCTGTGACTTGGCTTATACTCCATCATCTTGGCTCCTCACTAATCCCTCATTTTATAGCTGAATCACACTATAACTCAGGGAGATTAATTGATTAGCCTCAGGTCACCACGTTATAAAATAGCATAGCTAAAGATTCAAACCCAGGTCATCTGCCTGCAAATCCAGGATTTTTTCCCCCACTAAGTCACATTATGACCTAGAGTCAACAATAAACATTTATTAAGTACCTCCCATGTGCCAGGCATTCTCCTAAGCAGTAGGGATACAAAGAGAGACAAGGACAATTCTTGCTCTCAGGGAGCTCATAGTATGATGTGGGAGACAATAGGAACACAACTATATACAAACTTTAGATAGGAAAACCAATGGCTAATCAACAAAAAGTAGGCATTAGATTTAAGGGAGATTGGCAATGGCTTGCTGTAGAAGGTGGGATTTTAGCTGGTTCTTGAAGAGTCACATAGCTATTAAGACACTTGAGACTCCAGTCCAGCTATTTCTGACACCAAGGACCAGTGGTCTTCCCACTATGCCAGGCTAGCCTTCTCAGAGTCGTGGTTTATCTTTTTTTGAGTAGAAGAGTCATTTTCTTATCTTTATTCACCGTTAGAATAGAGAAAGTCCAGGGCTACTGACATTTTTGCCTAACCACTTCTTTCTTATGAGTTCATCGGAACAGTCAGTCATCTGAATATACCTAATTCTTCCAGTGATATAACAGCATGAGCTCAGCTTGGCTCCGTTTTTAATTAGCCTGTTTCATGAAAATAAAAATCTGCTTTTCACAAAATATCAGAACTCATTAGTCTATTCACCTGTAAAAATAGAATTTTTGAGGTTGTTGCTTTTTTGGAAGAAAAGCAATGAACAATTTTTTTAAGTACATAAAAATTATAATTATTCACTTTATTTTTCCAAGGTCTCTGAGAACTCAAAAAAGGGCAGAACAGATTTTCTTGGACTTTATAAAAGAAATTAATTTCCCAGATTAACATATTGCTTGCCAAGTTTTAGTTTAGAGTGATCTTTTTTTATAACCAAGTTATAAAACTCCTGAAAATACTATAGGGACCTGGAATGGAAAAGCTAAAAGACCTCTGAATGGACCTGCTGCAATGAAGTTGATGAGAATCTAAATGCCAGAAACACATAGAAAGCTTGCTCTCCCAAATGGCAGAAGAAGGAACAGATCCTACTCACATGGTGAATAAGTGATATATTTTATGGTGTTTGCATATTTTTGAAAAGTATGCTGTAGGATATTCTATAAAAGTTTATTTGGATCCATGGGAGTCTGAAAGACTCAGTGGTTGGTAACTGGTTACAGACCCTCTCTACTTTGGGGTCACTGGGACAAGTCTTCCCCGAGATGAAAATTCAAAATTGTAACAATAACACAAATGTTATAAACTTTGATATTATCTATCCATAAGGAGTTCAAAGAAACTTTTCTAGACAGAATTCAAATTTAGTTAAGCAAATGCCCCATTCATATAGCAGCAGTTCTCAAAGTGTGGTCCAGGGACCCCTGGGGCTCCCTAAGACTCTTTCAAAAGCTGTAGGAGGTCAAAGTTATTTTCATAACAATACTATAATGTCCTAATTTCTAATATGGTTAAGTGTCAATAGATATAAATCACATAAACAAATGTTCTTTGGGATCCTCAATACTTCTTAAGAGTACAAAAGCATTCTGAAATCAAAAACTTTGTAAATAATTGATTTACAAAATCCATAAAAGGTAACCTAGTATGGTAGAGACCTGAGTTTACCATGAGCAAGGCTCCCCTAAGCCTCAGCTTCAAACTCATCCATAAAATGTAGATTAAAAATATCTTCTGTGACAGTGAAATGTACAGGATAAACAGTTGTCCCCAGGGGTTAGAGACCTAAGTCCTGTATAACCTTGTACAAGTCACTTAAGTACTCTAGGTAACAATTTAAAATGTGAAGGTGCAGAGCGGTTGCCAATCTGACTTGGTAAATGGAGTTTGCTCACCAGGAATTCTCTCTGCTAGTGAAATCATAAATCTAGTATAGTAATGACAATGACACTGGTGATGACGATGATGATGATGATGACGATCTTGTCTTGCCTCACAGGATTGTTAAGGAAATCAAATAATATGATGTCTATAAAGAACTCTACAAACCTTAAAGCACTATAAATGTCAGTTATTATTTCCCCTTTTTATAAAGGGGAATGGACCATAGCACATGTTGAAAATAGATTTATTGATAAATTCATGGTTGAGTCAACTGGACCACAGGCACAACTAGCTGGGGAGAGCAGAGGAAAAGAGAGGAGAGGAATAGTAGATGGGGAGGGGCTTTACCACAGGGAAAACTTCAGGATTCATTCTGCCAAAAAGACATGTTAAACTCATAAATCAAACTGAAGAACTAATGACAAGATCTGCATATTTGTAGAATATTTCTATCAGCGAATCATTTCCATAGAAAACAAAGGCTTAACATGTAAACTCGAGAGCACAGATTGAAAGCTATGAATTTCCTTGGATATCACCTAATCTCTCATTTTATAGATGAAGAGACTGAGATCCAGAATCCCATAGAGGCAGAATTTGAACTCAGGACTTCTTCTAAGTATAGTGATCTTTTCATCAACCAGTGACACGTCTTTATGTTTGTTTCTCATCATTTTAATATCATTTCTCCAAAGAGGAAACAAAAGACATAACAACAATAACAACTAACATTTATATGGAATTTAAGGTTTACAAAGTACCTTGCATAGATTATCTCTTTTGATTCCCCCCAACAATAATGGGAGTTGGGTGTTAAAATTATCCCCATTTTACAGATGGGTAAACAGAGGAGGGCAAAGATTAGATAATTTGCTCAGGATCAAAAAGCTAGTAAGCATGTAAGGCAGGGTTATGATTTCAGATCTTCCTGATTCAAAGTTCAGCACTTTAGACACTATACCAACTATCTTCCTTACGATCATGGAGTCATAGATCCAGATATGGGAGTGACCTTGGGTGCTGTGAATTTCAACCCTTTCTTTTTAAGAATGAGGAAACTGAGCCAGAAAAGTGAAGTTGACTCCCCCAAGATCACACAGGTCATAACTTTCAGAGGCAGAATTCAGGACTCTAAATTCAGGACTCTCTCCACTGTAAAATACTGAGTCTTAGATGCTCAGAGCCAAATAATACAATAAAATTCTAAAGTGGGGGTGGGAGAAGGGAAACATTTGCCTTGTGCCAAGACTATTCAGATATATGATCTGCAAGGATGCTGGTGATGCTAAAAATCACAGGTGAAAAAAAAATTATCTCAGTAAAAAAGGACAAACTCTTACCCACACATTGGCTCAGGCTTCCCAACAGCCCACTCTGCAGAAATCCTTCTATTTCACGTGAATGCTAGCTTCCTTGGACAGGCCAATTCCACTTGATAGATTTCCAAGAAGACTGGGACACACATACACATCCAAGCATCCGGTAGGATTTCTAAAAACTGAGTCGTATTCCAAAGAAAATCAAAAACTACTGGATCCTATTCAACATTTTCCATTGCCATTGAAGATATCACAAAATAATAAAAATAATAATAATGGAAGATAGTTAAGCCTCCAAATTGCCTAATGCTCTCCTAAAATTACCCTTCAATTATGCTGAAATTAAGCACTTGAGCCCTGAAAATCAGGAATGAGTCACCAATGAATCACACGTGCCATCTTATCATAAACAACTTTGCTGTTTCAAGGGTTTCCTCCATGGATCTCATTGCCTGAGACGTTTGGTCACTGGCAGAGGCTACTAGTGCATTCTAATAGAGATGTGTGAATGCTTAGAGCAAGCAAAATCCCTACTCAAAGTTAAGCAAGGCCAAAGGGTTTTATTGAATCTGAGGGAGAGGGAGAAGAAAATGACAACAAAAATGGGAGGCCAGTGCCCTGGGTTCAGGAAAGAGCGTCAAGGTAGTGGTGGGATAAAGGAAACCAGAGATTATACATTAAAGACAAGAGAAAGGAAGGTGACCAGTGAAGGTCCATGAAATGGAGCCATTCATTCCCTCATTGGCTTTTTCTTTGTGAAAGGAAAGAAATTGTTACTGACAAATATCAGCTCCTTGAAACATTTTGGGGTCAGAGTCTTTTCAACAATCGCTATACATTAAGAAGATTGAAGATCAGTTGTCTGTTTCTTTGCTTGTTTTCTGTGCTAACACTTTCTGTTGGGAATATGTGTGTTCATTCTTTGTTGCCAGAGAAGACCATGCCATAAGAGAAACAATGACACGACTTACACTTGACTTTGTTTTGAGTGAGGGAGGGCTGTACAGGTCACCAGCCTCACTTCTCCTCCAGAGCCATCTGAATCCAGTGACCAGATATTCATCAGGATGAGTGGAGGTGACCCAGAATGAGGCAATTGGGGTTAAACGACTTGCCCAAGGTCACCCAGATAGTGAGCATCAAGTGTCCGAAGTGAGATTTGAACTCAGGTCCTCCTGACTCCTGCATTGGTGCTCTATCCACTGCACCACCTAGCTACCCTGTTGGGAATAAAGAGAAAGTGGCATATAGGGATTGGACCCAAATTTGGATTACTTGGCTAAATGTAATAAAAATAGATGTGGCCTGTCCAAGCTGATTTCACAGCTAGGCAACTTTGTGCTAGACTTGGAGTCAGGAGGACATGAGCTCAAATCTTACTTTAGACACTTACCAGCTTTGAGACCCTGGGCAAAATGCTGAACGTTCAGTGTAAGTTTCTTCATCTATAAAGTGGGGATCCTAATGATCCCCTATGATACAGGGTCATTATGACTGTCAAATGATAGAATATACATAAAGTTGTTTGTAAACTTTAGAATGTTTACAAAGGCATGCCAGAACCCCCTCCACTGTATTCTACATTTCAGCCAAACTGGCTTCCTCACTATACTCTGCACACTGTATTCCAGTTTCCATCTCCACGCCTTTATACATGCTTGGAATGCTCTCTCTTCTCAACGCAGTCTCTAAAACTTCCTAGCTCTTCTCAAGGATCAGATAGGTGCCACCTCCTCCAAGAGCCCTTTGCTTAAGCTCCCAGTTAGTGCTTTGCCCAATGTATTTTCTGTTTCAATTATATTTCATCTTATTTACCTGTATTTGTTATTTTGTCAATAGAACATAAGCTTTTTGAGACCAGGGTCTTTATTATTTTTTTGAGAGCATTTGTCTTTATTTCACCAGAACATAGAAGATGCTTAATAAATACTGGTTGAAACGAATTGATGTGAAGGAAGAAAAAATTCTGAATAATTCTAACTTTTTCAAAGTCGAACAGACAAGTATTTATTAAGGGGGGGGTCACAAACTTTTATTAAGGGACTACTATGTGACAGGCATTATGGGAAGTATTTTACAAATATTATCTCACGTGATCCTCATAAGAGCCCTGGAAATATAAAACTTCCCTTTTACATTTAAAGAAACTGAGGTAGACAGAGATGAAGTGATTTTCCCAGAGGCAAGCAGCTACCAAACATATGAAGCTGGATCTGAACTTAGTTCTTCCTGACTTCAAATCCCCTTCTCTCTCTGAAATGTTGCGATTCTAGAAATTCTTCCTGTCTACATTATAAGAATTCATGAAATTATGTTTAAATTGTTTTGCTTAAATATTCCTGTAGGGAAGGAGGAGTGCAAAGGATAGGGACAGACAAGTGTTTCCTCTAATCTCCCTCCTCAGGTTCACATCCTGTGGAGCTCTGGAACTGCTACAATTCTGGTCCCCACTTTGAATTGTGTTTTTTTCTTGTATTGTGTTGGGTTAGGTACTTTGTTTTTCCTATTACCACCTTCTCTGTCATTGTCGGATTTCTTTATGTACTCAGCACCTTGGAAAATTAGCATTTTCCCTTTTATTTTGTCCTGTTCACTTGAAATTAGCAGGCACACTCCTTATTTCTTCATAGTGACCCCTGCATCATATATATATATTCACACATGCATATATATGCATATACACACATACATATATACATGTGGTGTATATGTGTGTATGTATGTACATACATATGTGCATGCATGTATATGTGTGTATATATACATATATAGGTATACACACATATATGCATACATACGTGAATATATACATTTTTAAATAGTTTTCACAAGTAAACCTATAGAGGTTTCAAATACTAAAGGAAAAAATACTGAAGTTAGAGATATCTTAAACATTTACCTTTATTGTCCCTGTCATTGAACAAAGAAACCAGACCTCATTTTTTTTCTTCCTCTCTACATCTTCTTTACTTTCATTCATTCTTCTAGGTCGTATCCTCCAAGTAAGGAATTCATTCTATTCTGGATCAGATGCTGAACCAAGTTCTTAGTTTTCTAACTGAGGAAGACTTAGCCTGTTAGGACTTCTGGGTCTCTGAGCACTTCCTAGTTTACCTTGATTCCAGTGTTTGTAGGAGACACTTCTTTAAAATTTTAGAAAAGGAGACACGTCCTAAAAAATTTTAAAAAATAAAAGTTTTACTATTACTGATGCCTTTTGTTTCAGTCATAATCATTCCTGCATGTACCTTCCCCACCACCTAGTGCCCAAACTGAACTATTCTTTGTAGGAAAAAAAATCATTTAAAAAAAAACCAAACAAACCAACCCAATGATTGTCTGAGAGTATATAGAACATTATGCATCTGTAGCCTCTGTGCCAAGAAGATAGAAGTATGTTTTATCATATGTGCTCTGGGACCAATATTAAGCATTGCAATTACACAGAGTCTGGTTTTCTTTTTGTGTATGTTATGCATCCATTTTATACATCGTTCTCTTGGTTCTGCTTACTGTGCTCTAAGTCAATTCATAAGGTCTCCCCAAGTTTATTAGAATTCCTTTTATTTTGGCCAATAAATCATCATAGAATAACTTATAAAATATTATTCCATCACATTCAAATGCCATTCTGTTCAACTGTTCTCCAGTCTATGAGTTCTAACTTTCCACCCCCTGGTTTGCTGCCACAAAAAGTGTTGCTAGGAATATTTTGGTATAGATGAGGGCTTTCTTTCTGTTTTTAACCTTGGGTTACATTCCTGGCAGTAAAATCTCTGAACCAAAGAGTCTGTCAACAATTTAGTGATTTATTTCTACAAGAATTTCCGTACAATTGTAAGATCCTTGAGGGAAAAGGCTGTCTTTTGCCTCTTTTTCTATCCCTAGCATTTAGCACAGTCCCTGAAACATATTAGATGCTTAATTAACATTTATTGATTAATTGATAATCCCCCATTGTTATTCAGGACAAAGTTGGACCAGTCATGATTCTACCAATGGTGTGATTATCTTTCTAACCTTGATAATTTCCTTCTTTTTTTATCTTTGCCAACTTGTTGGATGTGAGGTGAAACCTCAGGTTTGTTTTAATTTGCATTTCCCTCATTTCTAGTCATCTGAAGCACCTTTTCTCCACATTTTTTACTGTTTATAATTTTTCTTTTTAAAACTTAATGCATATTGTTTGGCCACTAATGTGTTGGGAATGACTTTTTTTCCTATACAAGACATAAGCCACAAAGGTGATCCAGGAGATATAGTAATGAGTCTGGAATCAGGAAGACCTGAGTTCAAAACCAGCCTCAGACACTTGCTAATTTGGGGACCCTGGTGAAGTCACTTACTTACCTTCTGTCTCACTTTCCTTACTTTTAAAATGAGAATAATAGTAGCACCTACTTCCCAGGGCTATCATGAGGATCAAATAAGATAGCATTTGTAGAACACTTAGCCCAGATCCTGGCATATAGTAGGTTCTTTATAAATGATTGCTTCTCCCTCTATCTCCATCATACATTGGTGTCAGTCCTCTTTATGTCCTGGATATCAGACTTTGGTTTTAGAACTGTAATCTTCTAGGCAGAGAGAATGTCTGGCGACAGGTGAAAAAACTCCCTCTGCCAAAGATCTGCAATATTATCGTCTAAGAAAGATCTCTTGACTGCTGCTTATTGATTGTTGATGGTATTTAAGGTCAGAAGACCTAGGGTTAAGTCTTGTCTTTGCTGCTTAATACCTGTGTGAATTGGGTAAATCATTGAACTTTGCTGGGTCTCAGGTTTCTTATCTATAAATGTGTCAAAACAGAATTAGCTATCTCTAAATGAGATAGCTCTAAATCTTATGCCCCACGACCTGTTTAGGTGACTCCTAAATCTCGATCTACAATTCTGATACTTCTCCAGTGTTCCAGACCCACATAATATCTACAGGATATCTCCATGTAGGTATCATACCACTATCTCAAACTGAAAAAATCCTGAATCAAGTACATTTTCTTTTTCTCTAAACGTTTCCATCTCCTTTCTATCTCCTGAACATCTCCAGTCATGCTTTGTACTGAGATCTACGCAGGCTCTCATTTCCACTCACCCTATACCTGTGAATGGGACTTTGTCCTCGGAGTCACCTTGACCTTGGATAGACTTGGTCTTATTTTCCTTAGATCTAGGATTCCAAGACGCTTTCAGGACATTTCCAGACAAGATGCAATGCTTATCTATATACTGCCTTTCCACCTTCTTTTAATATGTTGTCTTCCTGCGTTAGAAAATAAACAGGGACTATGTTGCTTGTTTTTTGTTTTGGTTTGGTTTGGTTTATTTTGGTTTGGTTTTCATTTGACTTGGTTTGGCTTGGTTTTTATGTATCTCCAGCTCTCAACAACATAGTCAGCAATAGTAAGTGTAAGGGCAGCTAGGTGGTCCAGAGGATGGAGCTTCAGACCTGGACTCAGGAAGACCTAAGTTAAAATCTTACCTCAGACACTTAATGAGTGACCCTGGGCAAATGCAAAAGCAAGCACCCTGACACATCCAAGCTAGCACAGGTTCTTAGATTTGCTTTTCTAAGGGAAGCAACTGTTGGGTCAAGAATCTTCTTTAATTACATTCACCAACAGAGAAAATGTAAGCAGAGACACAAAGACCATGAGACAGGGCTTCTAATTGTTTGATCATAAATGCATACATCACAGATCAACAGACTATTACATACATGCAAAGTTACCAGAGAGAGAGAAGTGCCAACATCTGGGTATTCAAAGCTGGGGGTGATTCCTTAACAGCTACCCAGAATCTCATTTGGCACATGAACCTTTTTACAAAGAGTAAGCCCCCAAAACAAAACCTCACCTCAGAGTATATATGCACTTTTCAGAGCTGGGGGGCATCACAACCCTCATGTCTCATTAATTACGAAAAGGTGTGAGCCTTCCTCCAAAAGAAGCCTCCCCTAATCAAACTTCTCTTAATGGACTTCACCGGAGGCCCATTAATGCGCAAGGGAAGGTCTTTAACTCACAGCAAGTCATTTAACTTTGTTAGTTTCCTCATTTGTAAAATGATCTGGAGAAGGTAATGACAAACCACTCCAGTATCTTTTCCAAGAAAACTTGAGGTCCAAGAAAAATTGGGGTCACAAGGAATTGAACACAACTGAAATGACTGAACCAATGATTAATAAATGCTCTCTAGCTTATCTTCTGATTTAATTATTTCTGTCATCCATTGTGTCTTCAATATTCCAGACCTGACTGTTGTCTCTCCTTCACTACTCATAGTAAAGCCCTATAAGTCTATCAATCAATCAATCCTTGCGTCTCTCTTCCTACCAACAGTCACCACTGTTACACAATCACTATCACATCGTCACTCCCTAAACTACCTCAGAATTAGTTTGTATTTATTTTATATAAATTCATATATGTACACATTATCTTTCTCAATGGAATATCTAAGTTCCTTGAGATTAGGGACTGTTTCATTGTTGGTTTTGTATCCCCAACACATGTCTCAGTTCTTGCACATAGAAATACTTGATGATAGATTGCCTAATCAATGCTCCTCCTTTACTCTCCCCATAGACAATTATAAATAGCTTATTGATAAGTATTCCTGCCTACATTTTCTCTTCCTCCAATAATGCTTCCTTCACATTTGTACCAAGTTTATATTCCTTATTATTTAAATCTATCCTCATTTCCTATTTTGATCATGTTAAGTATCTATTTTCATTCTGAACTTTGCAATTTGGACATGAGTGTTTCCATGTATCAAAAATACACACTCATTAAACTATGTCTATTTTCCATTATAGTTTAAACTCCTTTGTCTGCTAGCCAGTTAATTCCACATTTTTCCAAACCTATTTCATATTACTCCTTATTTTCCATGAGACAAGAATTCAGTTTTTCCACTTGTGAAAATCAAAAAGAACTAGTATGCATAGGAAATACAGCCTGCAAATACTTGAATCTCTCCATCTGACTCTAAGCTGCCTTTCAACTTCCTGATGGAAGCAATTTGCTATAGGGAAGTGAGAATTGCATTCCAAGTCCTAGAGCCTGAGCTCCAATTTAGGTTATGTTCTTTACTACCCATGTGACTCTGGGCTCTATTGTCTACTGCCCTTCCCATTCTTAACATGCCCCAGGCTTTCCCACCTCCATGCCTTTACTCCTTGATCATTATTTCCGATGTCTACAATGCTTTCTCCTTCCCTCATTTCCCTTCTACCTGTTACATTCCTATTCATCCTTTAAAATTCAAATAAGAATTAGAAATCAAAGCTTGACAGGATGGGGAAAAAAAGAACCAGAAATCATAGAATTTCAGAATTGGAAAGGAACTCTAGTCTAACATATTCCTGAAAAGAAAAAAAACAAAAACAAAAACAAAAACAAGAATTCTTTCACTGAGTGGTAGGCAACCAGGTGGGACAGTGAATAGGACCTGGAATCCTGAAGATCTGCAACCAATTCCTGCCTGAGAAATTTACAACCTGTATGATGCCAGGAAGGTTATTTCAATACTTGGCCTCAGTTTCCTTATTTATTTATAAAATGTAGGGGCTACAGTTTTCTGTAAGGTCCTTTCCAGTTCTAATGCTATGTTCATATGGCATTTCTAAGAAATGCTCATCCAGGCTTTGCTTGAATCAATCAATAATCATTTAGTGTTTATTAGATGCTGTATCCAGGGTCATCTCCAGTCATCCTGATCTATATATCTCACCACTGGACCCAGATGGCTCCACAGCAGAGAGTGAGGATGGTGACTTTGCACAACCCTTCTCACTTAAATCCAATACACTTGCAAGTCACGGCATCACCTCCCTGATGTCATGGTCTTCTTTGAGAATGAAGGACAAACAATGAGAAGATGCTATATGCTGTGCTTCAGTGAGGGGGACCCCAGTACCCCCTGATGCTGCCTCTTGATTTTGGGGCAGTTTCAGTGTTGAAGAGTTTGTTAGTTTGTTTGCTTGTTTGTTTCCCTGGAATCAAGCCTATACTGGCTTCTTTGCAAGATTCACCTATTGTTTATTGTTCTGTCTTCTGGGGACAAGCAAAAGCAAGTCTAATCCCTTTCACAAATGGAGATCCTTCAAATACTTGAGAGCACATCACTATCATTCTCCCTCTCCTCAATTCTCTCTTGCCCAGGTTCCCAGTTCCTCAAACTGATCTTCTTATGGTATGGACTCAGATACTTTCAGTATCTTGATTACCTTGCTCTGTATTCTATTATCCCGATCAGATTTCACACAACATTTTGTTTTGAAGCTCTATAATTCATTTATTATCCCTTTTATTATGTTTATCTTTGTATGCCCCTTATTTGCCACTCCTACCTGCTGGATATTGGAAAAGTCAGTTTCCTCAAAAAAAATTAGTAAAAATGAAAAGGATGGTTTAGCTGACCTCTAAGTCCTGTATCTCTCATAAGATTTCAAATGCTAACCTTTGTACTTCCTTCAAAGTTTAGCGGTGCTCTGCACATAGTAGGCAATTAATAAATGTCTGTTCCTTCAAATTCAGTCCTGCGTTACTTACCCAAGTTGAGTACAGCCAAAGGAAAATCAACATGGCTCACAATTTAAAATGCATTCAATTACTTTACTTATTTCAGTTTCACAACTTTCATGCCAACTCAACGTGGTACAAACGAAGTAGAGAATTGGCAACTGTCTGGTGATTGTGCACAGGGATGACAAAGAGCCTGGAGAATGGAGGCCAAAAAAACAAAAAAAACTAAACAAAAACAGGATGCCTTTTCTTCTCCAAGCTGGGTAAATTTTGGACAAAGCTTGTTTGGTGGCTTGAATTATCCAGATAAACAACAATCTAAGGGACTGTGAGCATTATTGGCTTTAAGGATTACTTTATTCCAATTTGTGAAAATCAGCTCTGTGATGTTGTTTGCAGAGCCCTAGGTTTGAACCAGGAGGTATTGGCCTATCTGGAGTGTGCATCTGCCACCTACAATACAATCCCATTCATTTGTCTCTTCGAAAGGCCTGGCAAAGAAAAGAGAACCAGAGTAGATGATTTGGATGCTGCAGTCTACACCTGTTTCCAGCTGAAACCCACTGAGCAAATGCCTGTTTTCAGAACTAATGGAGAAAGTTAAGTTCAATGACAGAAGAAACAGAGGTCATGCCCTGCCAAGAGATGGCTGCTGGGGTATGAGATTTGTGGAGATGCCAGGTCAGTGGAAGGAGTATCCACTGGACACTAATGTTACTAGAAACTTCAAGCCAAAATTCCATCAGTGTCCAGATACACAATCTGTTTCTTGGCCGGTAGCACCAGTGTCATGGCTAATAAGATTGGTCACGTTAGAGACATTGTTCAAAATTTCATACACAGAAAAGACCATCACATTCAGGCATAAACCACAGTGGAGGCCAAGGAAAAAGCCACTTCAGAAGCACACAAAGCATCTTAATTTTTAACATAACAGCTGACTAAACTCACTTCAAAATCTGTTTCATTAAAGATCTCATTTGCCAGCTCTCCTCTTTCCTCAGTTACAAGTTGATGATAAATGATCACATTCTTTTCATATGATTTTACAAAAATGTTCTTGCTTCCTTCATTTCACTGCAGATCTTACACTATTTCAACTACTATCTAGCCCATGTCTCCATATGCAACCAGTTCTACTTTTAGAATTGAATTGACCCACTACCTGACACTAGTATTTGCTACTTATTGCAAAATTCACAGTTCTGACTCAGAGAAGGGAAGGTCAGTCTAGACAATCTATGGTTGTAAAGAGATCATTAAAAAAAAGAAAGGACCCACATGTACAAAAATATTTATGGCAGCTCTCTTTGCTGTGACAAAGAATTGGAAATTGGGGGGATGCTCATCAATTGGGGAATGGCTGAACAAGTTGGGGTATATGAATGTAAGGGAATACTATTGTTCCATAAGAAATGATGAGCTGGAGGATTCCAGAAAAACCAGGACTTATATGAACTGATGCTCAGTGAATTGAGCAGAACCAGGAGAATATTGTACACAGAGACAGTAGCATTGTATGACAACCAACTCTGATAAACTAAGCTCTTCTCAGCAACACAATGATTTAAGACAGTTCAAAAAGACTCATGATGGAAAAAGCTACCCACATCCAGAGAAAGAATTGAAGAGTCTGAATGTAGGTCAAAAAATACTATTTTCTCTTTTTTTCTTCTTTGTAGTTTATACCTTTTGTTGTGATTCTTCTTTCACAACATGACTAATGTGGAAAAATGATTAACATGATTGTACATGTATAGCCTATATCGAATGGCTTGCTGTCTTGGGAGGGTGGGCAGAAATTTGGACCTCAAAATCTTATAAAAGTGAATGTTTAAAACTATCTTTAGATGCAATTGGAAAAAAAGAAAATACTATTAAGTTGGGAGGAAAGATAATAGCTCATTATGTTTGTGGCTTTGCTCATTTTTTAATTTTTTTAAGAAACTACTTTATCTTTTCTTGGTACATATAATTTTAAAAATATTCAGGTGAATCTGTAATTTTATTGACCCGAGCATTCCCCATTTCTGGGTCATGTGGCCAAACAATATGGACTAGACATTGTTTCCAGACTTGTTAACTCTTAAAAAAAAAGAGAGATGAATAATTCATCAAAATAATTATAGTTGAATCTTCAGGACAAGAAAATAAGAAGCCAAAAAAGTAACAACTTTTTGCATTAATAGTGGAAAACACCAATCCATAATAGCCTCATTCATTATCCCTCCCTTGCTACATTCGAAGATCCAGAAACTGACACATACACATGTGCTTTGTGTCACACACAAAATCCTCCACTTCGGAATTTCCTCCAGCTGCACAGAACTCTGGTGTTCCCTACCTTTGTCATTTCCCAGCTTTTAATGAACAATGGGAATCTAATCTTCCTAGCCAAGTCAGGAACAGAAGGAAGTATGGGAAGACCCATATCTCTGTTTGTGGTAGGTTGGGGAATGACAAGTTGGCAGAAAGTCTGCTAAGAACACTTATTCAGCCTTCTCCAACCATGCAAAAAGTGAGCAGGTCCTAATATAGCCCAGTCAGAGAACTGACACTGGACATCAGGGCAGGAGGGCAGCATGTATGACTTTTCAATGATTCAGGCATATGTGACTTTTCATGACCCCATAACTTTTGTTCATGGGATTTTCTTGGAAAAGACACTGGGGTGATTTGCAATTTCTTTCTCCATTGTGTCCCCTTTTACAGATAAGGTACTGAGGCAAATAGGCAAAATTGCCCAGATTCATACAGATAGTAAGTATGTGAGACCTGATTGGAACTCAGATCTTCCTGATCCATGCCCAGTGATCTATCTATGCCACCATCTAGCTGCCCTAAATGTGACTGAATGTTATACTCCCATATCCCTTGTAACAAAGATCAAACTCAATGAAAAGCAAATTCCCTATTGTGGGATAAGGATAAAACAATCTTGCTGTCCAACTCTACAGTTAAACCCACTATGAGAAGGATGGGAGTCAGAAAGTAACAGTGGGATATAAGGGAAAAGGACTAAAATCGCTAAGTATTTCAAGAGTAAGAAATTCAATTAAAAACCAAGAGCAAAAGTGGATATATTAAAAGAGAAATTAAAACTAGGAAGGGAGATGAAAACCAAAACATCCAGGATATTGGAAAATAGAATTATGTTACATATAGAGAAAGCATTTTACTATGAAGTAATACTTCTGTCATTGCCCAACCCATTAACTGATAGTTCTAGAATAAGACACAACAGAATTTTAAAAAAGGAGTGAGGAAGCAAGATGTACAAAAGCAGACAGAAATTAGCTAGAAAAGGTAAGCTCAAACTTGATGCTCAGGCTTCACAGTATTTTAAGCAAGAGGAGCACAAATAGGCTAAAAAAGGAATGAATAAGTATACAGACCATGAATCAAAGAATAAAAGTTTAAAATGAGCAGAAAACAAAGAGAATTAATGAAGAGAACATGCTAAAGAAATCCTTCTTAGAGAGAAAAATGGGGGCGGGGGGTAAGGGAAAGGGGAAGAACCTAACAAAAGAAAGAATTTGGAAAGAAGGAGAGGAGGAATTTTTGAATTAACCACTTTAATGAGAGAAGGGGGAAAAGAAGGGGAAGGGGGGGTAGATAGCTAAATAAGAGAGAAAAATAAATTAGCAAGTTAAATAAAACTTCAAAAGTAGGGAAAGGGTTGATAAACAGTTGGTGTGTGGGGAGGACAGGAGAGGAGATGACAGGGAGGAAGACAGCCTATGGCAATTGGGTTACTAAAGCAGATTGAGTAAAACCGTTTATAACTACATAAAAAGACCTGAAACAAAAGAGAAAGGGAAATTAAATATATATATGTATATATAAATATATATAATATAATACATAATATAAATATATAATATAATAATATAGAACATAATACAAATATGTAATATAATAATATAGAACATAATATAAATATGTAATATAATAATATAGAACATAATATAAATATATAATATAATAATATAGAACATAATATAAATATGTAATATAATAATATAGAACATAATATAAATATGTAATATAATAATATAGAACATAATATAAATATATAATATAATAATATAGAACATAATATAAATATGTAATATAATAATATAGAACATAATATAAATATGTAATATAATAATATAGAACATAATATAAATATGTAATATAATAATATAGAACATAATATAAATATGTAATATAATAATATAGAACATAATATAAATATATGTATATATGTATATATATATTCTAATTCCAGTTTGGGCACTTCATCCAATGACACAGATATCAAACCCATCTTTGTCTGCTCATATTACACTACTCTTGCATGTCTCTTCCCATAAGTTTTCTGTAGGGATTTAATTCAACACCTCAAGAGTACCAGTGGAGCGTTCTTAGCTCCCCACCATTCTTCCCTTACCCTCAACATATGACCAGCCCATTCTCTTACTATAGTATAATTCCTTGATGACTTCTTTTATTCCTGTTTTTCCAAATTCCTCCTTGGTTATAGATCTATCTGTTCATATTCATCATATACATCTCGGTTGTCTTCTATGTAATACTTATTTCCAGTTCCTTGCTGTATTCCATGTTTTGTTGCCATAAAGCAAGAGCAGTAGAATATTGATCTAAAAGCTCAATATGGTCAGGGGACCTAAACTAACTTGCCCATACTGTAAACTGTTTTAATCAAGATATCAGACTGATTTTTATCGAAGTCCCAGAATATCATTAACTACAACAGTTATCCTAGTTTTTCATTGTATTTGCATTAACTGTAACAATGATCCTACCAGGTCCAACCTTCATTCAGCTGACAAAATAATAGTCCTAATGCACAGTTCCCTGCTCACAATATTTCATGGACTTCTTCCTGCTACTAAGATAAAATACAAACTCCTAAGACTGGCATTTAAGGCCTTCTATACTTTGACTCCAATATACTTTCTCAGTCTAATTCACATTATTCCCCATCATGAATTCTTATGTTCCTGCCAAATTGTACTACTAGTTGCTCCCTGAACCTGACATCTCATCTACTGCGATAATAAATTTTCTCTACTCTTTCCCCAAGCCTCGAGCGTGTTCTCTCCCCAGTTAAGTTTATTAGAGGCCTTCTCTTCATTTAAAGTCATTCAAGTGTCTTGCCATCTATACAACTTTCCTTA
Organism: Notamacropus eugenii; assembly: GCF_028372415.1. Taxonomy (NCBI): domain Eukaryota; kingdom Metazoa; phylum Chordata; class Mammalia; order Diprotodontia; family Macropodidae; genus Notamacropus; species Notamacropus eugenii. The sequence goes on from NC_092873.1 coordinate 492,177,104, forward strand.
AACCTCACTACCCCATCATTCTAGTCAATAATGTTCTCTCCTTTTCACTGGGCTGGATCTTTCTTTTCTCCTGTACAACAGTCTAGCAATCTGTATACATGTTAAATATACTACCCATTGCTGTTCCTTATAAAATATAAGCTCTTTTAGGACAGGAACTATTGGATGACAGCAAGGACTATTTTATTTTCATCCTTACACCCATCCATGATTCCTGGAAGGGAGCCTTGTACAAAGTAGCTACTTCACAAATACGAGAAGAATTTTATTTTATGGAAATGTTATTTCTGAAGTTCATTCTCTGACCAATATGGATTATGTATCTACTGTGTCTTTAACACTATGCTTTAAGCAGATGTTGACATTACCCCCTTATAACTAGGCTTGCAATATTAATTTGTTTAAAAAGTCTCATATTTATAGATAATGTAAAAGCACATTGCCGCACAATAGCCAATTCGAATTATTGTAGCTATGAATTACTCAAGTCTGACTTCATAAGGTTTTATTTTACTAATAGCTAATAGTAAGTGGTCAGGCACCAGTTTTGCATCATAAATAATCACCCTTTTGTGTATATGCAAAACGTCATCATATAATATTAATTCTTCAATCTTATCTGCATCTCCTTTCTTCTAGGCTTTGATTGCAGATCCCCTATCCCAGTCTCCATTAGGACTTTTAGGAAGTGTTTTTAAAAGTTATAAGGTCTCTGTTCCACCAAAGATTATTTCTAGTTCCTTCTCCAGATTTCAATCCCTGGCCTATCTTCTACTTTCTTTTTTTTTGTTACATACAATAGAAAGCACTATTATTCTAAGATCTGAGACCCAACTCAACTTTTTTGAATGTTTAACCATGATGTCATTATAGCATTTTCCATTCTGTGATTGAGCCACTGTGTGTTAATATCACCAAATGAACCAAGAAAGAGAAAAGTGAAAAGTTCCCAAAGACCTTTCGGCAAGTCTATATATTTAGACAGGGGAGCTAGCATGGAACACAGCACATTGGACAGAGGAGTTCAAATTCTGCCTCAAACACTTAATTTCTATCTACTGTGCTACGGGCAAGTCACTTAGCATCTTTCAGAGTCAATTCCTCATCTGTAAAATGGTAATAATAATACCATCTAACTCCAAAAATTTTTGTTAGGATCAAAATAAGAGGATAAATGTAGAATGTTTTGCCAATCTTAAAGTAATGTTTGCATTGTTAACTGCCATCATCATCATGATCTCTCATACAGGAATGAGTTAGAGAAAACTGGATAAGTAAGATGAAGTCAAAGGATAGTAGCCTATGAAGGTTTAGTTAAGGAGATTAGATATTTTGTATAAGAACGTCAAGATGGGTCATTTTATGAACATAGTGCCTTGCATGAAATAACCATTTACTATGTATCAGTAGTTGAATTGAAGAAGCACCATAAATATGTCTTCTGAGAGTTGTATGACTGGAAAAACAAGGTGCTGAACATATACAAGAACCAGAATAACTGATGGACATCCTGTGCTGCACTAATGACCACACAATGTGAAGAAAACTAGGAAAAAGCCACCACCATGTTGGGTGGATCTCCCTGTCAAGAATTTATTGGTAGACATGCACAAATGTCCAACACATATGAAGAAGAAATAATAATAGGTAATGAGAAGAAGAAGAAGAGGAAGGAGAGGAAGAAGAAGGAGGAGGAGGAGGAGAAAAGGAGAAGGAGAAGAAGAAGATGGAGGAGGAGAAGAAGGAGGAGAAGAAGAAGAGGAAGAAGAATGAAAAGAAGACAGAGAAGAAGAAGAGGAAGGAGAGGGAGAAGAAGGAGAAGAGGATGAGGAGGAAGAAGAAGAGGAGGAGGAAGAGAAGGAGGGAAAAGGGAAGAAAGAAAAGGAGAAATAATAATACCAAAACACATTTAGCACTTTAAGGTTTACATTTATAAATATTGTCTTTTTTTATCCTCACAAAAATCCTAAGAGACAGATGCTAATATTATCTAGATTATGCAGATGAGGAAATTGATACAAGAAAACTAAATGACTTCCTCAGAACCATATAACTAGTAAACTAACACTATATTTAATTCAAGTCCACCTGACTTCACATCCGGGGCCTCTAAGATCTTGGATCTATCTGAGTACATAATTATGTTTTGTTAAATGAATGAGGAGAGAGAAATTGAAATGGAAATCCATTTAAGAGACTGAGTGATCTAAATCTGAAAGTATATAGACTTGAAGCAGACAGGTGACAATGAATATAGAGAAGGAGAAATGAATAAAAAAAATGTTTAAGAAACAATATCAGATATTGGAAAAATGAAGACTGAGTAATCAGAAATGATTCCAAAGTTTAGATCCTTGGCAACCAAGAGAAAGGTGGTACCTTTGACAAAAATAGAGAAGTTGTGAAGAAGAAAACAAGCACGGGATTGACAGGAAGGGTGTGGAGAGATGGAGACATACTGAGTTCATCTTTAAACATTGAACTTAAGATGATGATTGAGCATCCAAGTGCAAATATTTTGGAGACACCCATATTTAAGAGTCATAAGGAGTAAAAGGTCCAGTGAAGGAAAAAAAGAAATGGAGACAGAGAAGTAAAAAAGAGGGCTGAGATAGTATATAGATCTAAAAGGGGAGGAAAATGATAGTTTTGGGAAGAAATGATTTGTCAGAAATGCCAGTGAGGTCTAAGAAAAGACATTGTAATTGATTGAAAATAATTGCTGACCATAGAAAGGACTGATAGAGTACAGAGTTGGGAGAGATAAACCCAAATACCTGAGATTAAGGAGAAAAGAGATGGCAAGGATGTGAGAGCACTGGCAAAAACCATCACCTTGAGTACTCAACAAAAATGCAAACAAAAGATGAGATTAGCTGCCATAGAAGCCTCTGCACATCCATACAATGACCAACTGATCTGATTTTTGCCTGATTTAGACATTCCTGTCATGTTGCCAGTGGAGCAGTCCATCATTCAGATAATGGGAAGGAATGACAGAAAATCATTATTAGTGAAAAGCTTGTTGACTTCAATAAAATGATACAGTTCATTTCTGGAAGTGGCTGGGTGCCATTTACAGAAATACAGGCTATGAAAAGAAAGTATTATAGGTTTAAAGTTGGAAGGAACCTGAAAAGTCATCAAGTCTAATCCCCTTATTTTACAGATGAGGAAGCTGAGGTTGGAAGAGTTTAAATGACTTGCCAAGATGGCACAGCTATTAAGTACCAGAGCTAGGGTGCCACCTTAGGACTTCATGACTCCAATTTTAGCACCTTCCATACTGTGCTACATCTGTAGATATGAATATATGCTCTCCCACCCTAGACTCAGTCTTCCTTCTGCTCTACTACTATGCCTTTCATAATGTATACTTTCTCTAGTATATGGAAAGTAAAATATTGGTAACTGTTGGGACTGGAAGCTCAATTCCGTGTGGACAGTCTCGGGCAGGTAAAAGTAGGACTTCTAAATCTTAGAGTCTTACGAGGCCCTCCATGAACAGCGGGGGTTCGAGAAGGTCAGACTGAGCTAGCTCGGCTAGCTCGGGTATTTCCGCCTCTCCCCCGGAGATACCTGATGGGTGGAGTCTCCCTGCCCTCGAGGTCGTCCCGGATTGGAGCACACCTAGTTACCTAACAGCACGGTATTGAGATGCAAACTGTGTGGCTGAAGATTAAGTAGGATTGAGGAAGCCAGAAAGCTCTCTCTTAGCAAGTGTGGAGCCAAAGAGAAAAGTAGGGCTCCGCTTCTTTTCTTTCCTCTCTCCCCTCCCCCTCTCTCCCCGCTTGTACTTCTACTTCCATTCCCTTAAGCTTAGCCTTCTTAGGAAATCTCCCCCTCTTCGTCCTAAGGAAGATCCCCCTGCACTTGTAACCGAAACCCTGTAATAAAGCTCAACCCCTGTTTGACTCTGGAACGTCCTTTCTCTCATACGTGCATCCGGCGTGGCCAGCCGAAGACCTGGACAGGTAAGAAAGACTCCGGTAGCCCAATACAGGCCTCTAGGCTTGGCAGGTAACATCAACAAGAATTCTGGCCATATGTTATCCCAAGGGAAATGCAGCTTTGATTGACTTTTATGACAAGCACAGAATAGAAAAGTCTTTTTTTTTTTTACTTTTCTTGCTGAGTCCCCAGGTCATTGGTGTATTAACTAGGACTAAAGATAGTAAACTGATTCTCAATTTTGACAAATCTTCCACTCCTATTCCACTATTTCAGAGTAAAGTGTCCATGCTCATGAAAAGTCACAACACTGATCTTGTGTGTATGAGTTGGAGGTACAGAAGAATTCAAATGAAGACAGTAGAAATTCAGCACCAAGGTAATTTCCTGTAATTAACAGTACCTTTTTTAGAAATTTAAGACTGGAGTAACTCTGCATGATTAGTGACAATGAGGAGGGTGATCTGAGCAGCTTTGTTTGAAGTAAGGCTCTCCCAACCCTCATCTTCTTAGTGGAAGTGTGTCCCTCCCTTCTAATATTAATTTAAACACATAGCTGATGAAATTGAATTATATGTAGGAAAATCTCGAACAAAAAAAGCAAAAACTCCAGAAAAGTTGGTTAGGAACCTGTCCGTAGATAGGATTGTGTCTTGTAGGGAAAAGATTTTACTGGTCTCTGAGGCAGCGTGGTTAAGCAATCTAACAAAAAAGATAAGTTCAAGGGTCATTGTTTCATTTCAAAAATGGAACCAAATCCAATGCTGTGAGGCAGGTGGGAGGGGGAAACCACAGGACAGTATCATTCTTCAAAATGTGAAGGGGCACAGCTAGGTGACAAGAAACAGAACAGTCTAACAACAGAGGCCATGTGTGACGGAGAGGAAAGGTGTCCCCTTATCACCCCTAGCAACTTACATATTTGCCTGCAAGTTGCCAGTCGCAGGAACATGACCTGTCAGTCACCTGGAGGAATCAGGTATGTCTTAAGAAAGGTTTCCATGGATATGTTAGAGAATGCCTTTTTGTTGAAGTGTTCCATGTCAGGCATCTCTAAACTGGCATCTAATCACATATTGGCGTCTTAGGTTTTTCAAATATTCATCAGGGTATCATATTCTCTTTCAAGGAATCCCAGTGAAAGAGATATCGTTCTATTTTTTTCCTTTTTTTTGGCAACCTGCAAATGTTCATTCACAACCAAAGAAAAGGCATCACAGGATAATAGGATTTTGATGAGGAAAAGAATCTTAGAGACCAAAGAATCATAGATTTGGAGCTGTCTTGGAGGTCATCAAGTCCAATGCTTTTAGTTTACAAATGAGGAAACTAAGGCACAAAGGATTTATTTGCCCAGAGTCAAAGGGCTAATAAGTAGCTGAATTGATCTGAGTTTCTGTCTTCCTAATTCCAAGGCCAGAACTATAATCATTATGCCATACTATCTGATAAGTTAGTCCAACTTCTTCTTGTTACATACAGACGAAAAACAAGATTTAAGGTAAATTGTTATCAGTTATAGGAGTTGATCAACAAGGGCCTATAACATAGATCTAGCATGCCCATGCTTTCCTTCCCCTAGGTCTTACTGCAGGTTGATGCCTAGTCCTGGAATGTCCTTCTTTCCCCTCTTTGACCATGACATGTCATTTAGGCCCTTTTACAGATGCTATCTTCTCACTTGAGGTCAGGAATGAATTCATTTTTGTCTATCTCTAGCACATACCACAGACCCCAACAGATAGTTGAAGCTTAGTAAAAGCTTGTTTGTTGATGGACTGACTGATCAATAACAGCCTTTCCCCCATCACATTTATCTCATATAGCACCTTATATGGTGCCTCTCAAATGCACTTGTGGTGCTACAGGAGACAGAGTGCTGGATCTGAAATCAGAAAAACATGAGTTCAAATCCAGCTTCAGACAACTACCTGTGTAGCCTTGGACAATTCACTTCTCCTGTTTGCCTCCATTTCCTCACCTGTAAAATGAGCTGGAGAAGAAAAAGGGTAAAGAAAGCAGGATCTTTGTCAAGAAAATCCCAGATGGCATCATGAAAAGTTGAACGTGACTGAAATGACTGAACAACCAGTGCCATATTCTGTATTACATAATGTTTTTCTGATATAGGATAACCTCTTTCTCAGCTGCAAACTTCACAAAAGCAAAGATAATGCCCTATTTCAATTTTATATCTCTTCAGTATCTAATGCAGTTTTCTAGACATCATAGATATTAAAATATTTTATTAAATATTAAGATATCTGTCAAATTAAAATAAATCAATTTCCATTCATTCTATCCTTATCAGTAGAGCATAAGTTCTTTAAGAGGTGGGGCTGTTTTGATTTTGCATCCCCACAGGACTGTATTCATCCTTTATTGCTGAAGAAGACCATGCCATCAGAGAACTGATGAAGACTTGACTTTGTTTTGAGTGAGGGAGGGCTGTGCAGGTCACCAGCCTCACTTCTCCTCCAGAGCCATCTGAATCCAGTGACCAGATATTCATCAGGATGACTGGAGATGACCCAGGATGCAGTGGGAGACCTTGGGCCCTTTAGGCCAAGGTCTTTACTGGTACACACTTAGGGTGAGGCAACACCCATTCATTGAAGAGGACTGTTGAAGCAGTAGCCTCTGAATCTAACAAAGTACCTGGTATATAGAAGGAGTTTAAGACCTACTGTTTATTGAATTGAGTTGAAATTCATAACATAGGAGTCAACTAAAAAGAAAGAAAATAAAGCAAGGCTTTTTGTTTGTTTGTTTGTTTGTTTATTATGCCTTCCATTCTTTCTCTACACAGTAAAGCTGGGAGAGTGTTGACTATTATATAGCCTCAGTTAATTTGAACAAACATGACCAGTTGCCTCCAAAGACTCATGGGTCTCAAGAGACAATTGCAAAGAAATTGAGGTATTTTGTCAACCATCAAGACCCAAAGGAAGCATTAACATGTATGAGAAAGATATTAACTATGACCTGGGACAAAGGAGACATTAAACTGTGTTAATCAAAGTATTTCAACCTGGTGTTAACAAAAGAGTACAATGAAGAGCTTATCAAAATGAGAAGTATTACTGACTCCTTGGTGGATATTTATGTTAAGCCAGAGGTTGATAGGAAGTACAGGGAGACTTTAGAGTAAAGACCTTCAGGTAATCTGAATTTGTGCTGGAAGGTCACAACAATGAAACTCTGAAATATTCCATTTGAGCCCATGGAAAAGAAGTTTCCCCTTCCCTCCCATCCTCTCCACCCTGAGAAAGGTCCAGCAGTGTCATCTATTGGGAGCTGACGACAACTGCCAGAAGAGTGCCATTGGGGAGCAAAGACCAATGCCAAGTAAGGGATGCTACAAAGAGCAGTAAAGGATAACAATGGAAATGCTGATGAGGTTCAGCAGGAGTTGAGTCATAATACCGGCCTAAAGTCCTATTTATTGCATGATTGTAAATTACTCCAGCATTTCTAGTCTTGGACTAAGAGTTTCACATAGGCTGATGTTGATTCTCTATGAGTTCTGATCAGTTTTATTTGTTTTCTTTGATTTTCATATATACTCTTCTCATTTGAGCCTCCTGAACCAAAGGAAAGTTGGTAACACATCATATAGCAAAATTCTCTTATTTTTTATAGGGAACGCCAATGATCTAGGGAGGTGATAAATCTCCCCAAATGTGCCCCAAACTCATATATCATGTGAGAGCTTCTGACCCAAGAGTTTTTGAAACACATATTTAGTTCAATCCTCCTCTGGAATCATGAGGGAAATTGTATCCTTCTCTTGGGGAAAAAAAAAAGGAAGGAAATGGGCATAGAGTCCAGTCTTTTAGGCATAGCTTGGGAAGAGGAAATAATAAGCAGCCTCTCCATCACATTTCTATCTTCTCTTCAAAAAAAGTAAAGAGACATTATGAAGAAATGGGGTCCAATAAGGACACTAACTTGGATGAATAATTAGATCTAGTCATGATAAGAGGGGAAAAGGTTAAGTGCATAGGCATGAAGTACCTCTGTAAAAGAAAGTGTGAGCATGGAGGATATCACATAAGACACTCACTTTGTCACAGAGGAACAAAATCAAAGCCAAATGCTCCTCCTGAGTGCTGTATTTGATCCCTGAGGAGATCTGACTTCTTCTCCAGGGCAATTTCCACTATACACACTGCCACTTTTTTTCCTGAAGTGGGCTCTACCTGTCACTAACTGAGCCCTGATTCTGATGACCATTATCTCTCACCTTTATGTTTTATCATTAGACTATTATAATATCCTTTTAACTGCCCTCTTTCAGCCTTTGTTCTCTTCTAATACATACTATTCTCTACTGCCAGATTAATTTTCCTAATGCACAAATTTTAAACTAAGACTTCCCTGTTCAAAGGCTTTCAACGAGATCTCATCTGTCACCTATGAACCCCCAAAGAACTTTGGTCATACCTTCCTTCGTATTTCTTTCTGCCTTGGACTTTAATTATTTGTTTATTTGTATGTGTGTGCGTATATATACATATATATGCACATATATGTACATACGTATATATGCAAATACATATGCGTATATGTGTATTCATATGGATACGTATGTGTTTATATTATTATTTCTATATCTCTTTTCTCACTATATCTATATCTATCTAGATGTAGATAGACAGATGGACAGACAGATAGATGGATGGATGGATGGACGGACGGACAGACAGACAGACAGACAGACAGACAGACAGACAGACAGACAGACAGACAGACAGACAGACAGATAGATAGATAGATAGATAGATAGATAGATAGATAGATAGATAGAGAGAGAGAGAGAGAGAGAGAGATAGATAGATAGATAGATAGATAGATAGATAGATAGATAGATAGATAGATAGATACCAACCTGATTATAAATTCTGTGGTACAATGCTTCTGGAGCCTCCAATAAGATTGTAGCACACTGGATCTGGAGCCTGAAGACCTACATTCTAATGATGCCTCAGACATGCGCTACCTGTGTGATGCTGGGCAAGTCCTGGACCTCTTTGTTCTAGATATTGCCTGGAGTCTAGGGGGAATAGCTGAGAATTAGCCACAGTCACTTCTCACCCCCATCCCCAGCTCATCAGGTTTCTTCCCACTCAGGTCAATGTTTCAGTAAAAATGGTACAAGTATCATAGCCCTTTAGGAACATCAAAATATAACCTTAATTTTGCAATCTTGCAAATGTTCATATTCTCTCTAGCTCAAGGGATCATGATGAGAGCCTCACAACTACTGTGGAAAGAATATCTTGCCACTCCTCAAGTTAACACAAATGCAATTGCCTGCTCAGACCCAGGGCTTCAAAATCTGTATTCTCTCCTCTATACAAAAGACTATACTGTAGGAACCTCTGGGGGGTTTTCGAACCACAGAGCTGTTCAGGGAGTATAATCATTAATAAATAATGATAAATGAGATGCTATCCTTTTACGTAAAATTATATAGCTAATGCAGCTGATACTGGGAAGAGAGGAAAAAAAAAACAACTTTTCCCTCGTCCTATATTACAGTCTGTAAAGCATGAACATTGAATTAACCCAATAAAAGTGACAATTCTGACCCTGGGCTATATCCATTACTCTAAGGTTACAGCTTGCAAGCCAACTTAAAGTATACTCAATGTGGTGCTTTGCTGAAATACTTATCATCTGCAATCCGTATGTACTGCAGAATTCTTAATAAATAATAACACATTTTATTTTGGTTTACTGAAAATTAACAGGGCATTGGGGAAATTGCTGTTATTGAGAATGCCTGTTTCGCATTTGCCTTGGCAGTACAACAACCATCTAAGTGGAAAAGAAGAGAGTTGGTGGGGGGTAACAGGGTGGGATTTTTTGCTTTTTTTTGCTTTTTCCCCCTCTACTATTGGTATTCAGAGAAAACAATGCAGCTGGTAACATTAATGATACACTATATCCTCAGAAGAGATGAAAGAAGTCAAACCAAGTTGTAAAGGGCTTAACCAGCTGAAGTTCTCATACTGAGATGATTAGCTTTGCATCCAGACACTGTAAATCTATTTCTTTCCAACTATATTCCATCTACAATCCAACCAACCTGGGGAGTCTCAAGTTATCTTGCCTATTGCCTGAGACAGTCATACGAACAATACTGTGCTGGAAAGCAGAACACACAACCTGCCTTCCTTGGGTGCCTTTGAGAATAGCCAGAAGCCTTGCCTCTGCTCTGAGGTAACCTTCCCCCATAGCTCCAATTGCCCACAACCCAACTGTCAGGAGTTTACAACCATAGTTCCATTATAACTGGACTGCCTAAAATGTGATAAATAAGGTTATCAATCTTGGGAAGATAAAGGTTAATTGGTGCAAAAACAGTTCCACTATTGAAGTTGGAGGAAAAGAGGCTAAGAGGATAAATATAGGATTGGAGAGAGAATAATAAACATTGTTGGGGAAGACAAATCAGTTTTTGAAGCTATTTAAATTGGTGTATTGGGAGAGGGGAAGTTTTTTTCTGCTAAGACAATACCACATTAGTGTAATCAGTGGGGCGTAATAAGATCCACACACAGGAAGGTCCATTAGAATAACGTGGTTTTTTTGTTTTGTTTTTTATTTTCTGTACTGTTTGGGCCTTGCCCACTATCCTTTTCTTTGGTCTTTCTGTTTAGCCCCTGGAGCCTTGAAGGCATTTCAGAAACCCACTTCATGGCTCTGAAACAGTGGAGACAATTCAGTTTTCCTGATAAGACAGAAATATCTTTAACAGGTTTCATTAGGAGTCCTGTTTGTAGATTTTCTTTAAAAACTTAAACAAAACAGACCAAAAACCCTTAACCCAACTCTGTTGTTTCCTAGTTCCTATCAAGTACACAGAAGTCTGGTGTTTCAACTTGGAATACCCTACACATATCTTGTTTTTTGTTTGTTTTTATCAAAATGAATTTATTTTCTATTTCCTGTGTTTAGGAGAATTTACTATTCCTAGCTGAATCCCCTGCCTTAGAAGACAGCTCAAGTAGAATTCCACATAACTTCTACCGATTAGCCAGGAATACATACCTACCAGGCAGAGTTGTAGATCTACATTTCAGAGGGACTTTGGAGGTCATCTAGTCTGACCCTCTCATTGTTCAGATGAAGAACCGAAGTTCAGGACTGATATGTGACTTTCCCAAAGGCATCCAGGAACAAGTGACAAAGCCAACATTTGAACCCAAACCCTGTCTCTTCACCCAGAAGTCTTGTCATTCCTTGCTTTCCAAGGAATAGAACCACCTCTTCTCTTCCACCACCACTAACAAGAAAGAGCTTCTCAACATAAAAGAGATCTCTAAGGGCCAGGTATGAAATCTAAAGTCAACTACTTCTATTCCATGCTTGCTCAGTAGATGGTAAGTTCCTGGAAGATAGTGACTCTTGTTTTTGTCTTTTCATTGCCTGTACAGTCAGGCACACAACAGATGCTTGGAGAATGCTTGTAGAAGCAAATTGAATTGACTAGAGAAATGAGAGCTGTTCTATAACTATAATTTCTATTTTTTGTGGCATTCAGTCTCTGATATAGGACCGGTATTATATCAGGTTGGTTTTTCTAATATTAAACCTTATGTTCAAAGATGGTGATAATAGACATAGATTTGTGTATGTATGTAAAGACACATATACATACATACTCAGATATACAGATGTGTATATATAAATATAAAGGTATGTTTACAAATATACGATATATAAATATTTTATCTACATTTTATAAACACATGTATGTATACAGGCATATGTGTATAGTGCATGTACACATATACATCAATGTGTATATGTATGCATACACATATATGTAAATTTATGCAATAAAACCATGACACTAAGGAGGAAGGTAAAGAGGAAAAAAATTCTACCATGGTTTAAAAAATGCAAATCAAGCATTTGGAAAAGAGCAAACATGTCATCACTTGGCTTTTTTTTTTTAAAAAAAAAAAAGAAAAGAAAAGGAAGCCCAAATTCCCCAAATCAAAGCATCACTAATCTGCTACTCTGGGATTATAGGATAATAGATCTAGCTAGAACCAGGACAGCCCTTAGAGGGCCTGTAGTCCATCCCTTGCATTTTACAGATGATGAAACTGAGTCCTATGGAAGTTGTTACTTGCCCAAAAAGACAAAAGTAATTCAAATCAAAGGTGGGATTTGAACTCAGAATCTCATACTCCAAAGAGAAAGAGTCCATCTTTCCTCAGGACTGGAGGAAAGGGAAAGAGCATGTAATTCTTAAGGTCATGGTTATAATTAGGGGTGGGAGAGTGGAGAAGGAATGAGGTCAGAAGGAAGTTTGGATGTGTTTTAATTCTATTTTTAAAAATATATATATATTCATTCTTAATTCAAGCAGCATTCACTAAGTGCCAGCTACATACCCTGGTATGATGCTAGATGTGGAGAATACCAAATACAAATGAGAAAAACATTGATAACTGTGTAGGTCATGAAGGAACTTAAAATAAAACTTTCTAGAGTTTTTATATGACAGGTTTTAATCAAGGCCATTTTTTTCTCTTCCTTTGATATTTTTGCAGCATATTATCAAAGACCAGCCCGTGTCTCCTATGCACAAACATTAGGAAAATGTTACCAAAAAGGCAATTTAAATTATGGCTGCAAAGTCCAAATTCATTTTTCACTTCACATAATTAAAACTAGGTCAGCCAATGGAAAGAAAAAGAGAGGCAAGATGGTCAAAATATTACACTGACAAATGACTCCACCACATTGAAACAATTCTTTGGCCCGCTTTTCTCTTTATATAGTGATGGCCTCAAGTGTTCCTTCATGATTTTACAGAGCACTCAGTTACCAAGATATCGAGTTCTCCAACCCTCCCATGTGTTGTTTTGCCAAGTGCTACAGATGGAGCTAAAAGGATCCCCTATAATTTGCTGTTCTCTCCAGACAAAGGGCAAACTTCCCTCTGGTCAGTGCTGCAGATCTGTGCTGCATTTTCAACATTCGTTTCCTGGGCAGAGATCCCATTAATATCTGCAGAAGCTTGGTCAGTGAAATGCATGTGCTGAGATCTGTGATGCAGATCAGAGAGAAGAATTCAGTCCTAGGTCCAGCTCTGCATTCCAGAGAAAGAAGAAGAAATATACAAAATAATGTCAACAAATGGGGAGTCTGCCATGACTGCAAGTTAGAGTTTTCAAATCTTGCAGGGGCTGTGGAAAATATCCTCTGAAGTGCTATGTGGCGGATGAGGCAAAGCTTAGAGACAACCAAGGGAATAAGATCCCAAAGAAGAAAAACAAGTCAAGGAAATCAAAGAGATGTTTGATTTGGTTCCAGTAAGTCACTCTTCTGGAACGCACAGGGCATGATGGGGGAGGTTATCCCATGTCTTTCATTTGACTTGGCTTTGATGCTTGGGAGGAACTAATCAACTAACTCAACTGCACATATGGCAGGCAAACTTGGGTTATTTCCCTCCGTTTCTCCATCACTCTCCCCTACATACTATAGATCCAATGTATGTTTCCCTCAACCTCCCCACCACCACCACTACCCCGCTTATTCTCCCAGTTCCTCTCCCAAGTGGAGAATAACCTCTAATGCTGAATTCCATGACAGCTTGGTGGAAGCATGAATGCCTTACCATGATGGATCATTTTCCCATCAACACCTTTGGGTCTTGGCACAATCTTCACTTACGCCTCTGGCAGGGTGGGCCTATATTGCTGTAACTGCTAACACCTACTGGGAAAATGTAGTCCCCACAAACAAAATTCTCTAGCAAACCATTCATCAGTTACAATAGAGAGATCAAGAAAGACATGTTCAAGTATATAATTTAGTTATGAAAATCTTTCACCACTTTACATTTCAAATAGAGCACTTTAGCCTTCTTGGTGTGGCATCTAATAGATTTAAAACCACAAATTCATGCTGAGAAAGATGTGCCTTTCTCTACAACGATTTAAAGCACCTATTCACAGAAAGGAGAAAGAGTAGTTGAGGACCCACCAGAAGCATTGGTCATTCAGTCAATGAATCTATCAACAACTATGCGACAGGCAACAGTACTGAGAATAAAGTATAAGGCATGAAACAACCTCCATTTGCAAGGATTTTATAACCTAATGGAGGAGACAAGTGTTTATATGCAGAGTGCATATAAAGAGAATAAATCTAAATAAATACAAACTAGGTAAACACAAAGTAGTCTATGGGATTAGTAGTTGGAGGATAAGATTGGGGAGGTGGAAAGGATAGCCTTTGAGCTGCATCTTAAAGAACATCAGAGACTCCATGGGAGCACGGCAGTGAATTTCAGGCATGGAAGATGGATAGTGCAAATACACAGAGGAGGAAGTGTTAGGTATGAGGAATTCAGAGAAGGTCTATTTGGCTGAATGGTGAGGAATATCCAAGGAGGCTGGAAAGATAGCTTAGGGACATAGTGGTGGGTTGGTTCCTCCAGGCATGTTAAAATAGCTATTATCTCTGTGAATCACTCTTTCTGCATGTACTTCATGGGGAAAAAAATCTTTCTGAGCAGCAATAGGGCATTGGGAAGAATATTGTGACAGGGAATCTCAGCTCTGCTGCTACCTGGCCATGTGACCTTAGAAAACTTCCTTTAGTTCACCTGGTCTCAGTTTCCTTATCTATAAAAACAGGTGGGGGAGATAAGATTATTTCTGAAGTCAGTATACTTATTAAGGGTGCAAATCAATTTTGACTTTAGAATACATATTTTTGAAATGTTATATTTTATGTGTGAATAGGCATAGAGTTTGTACCTGGATCTTTGATTTCATTAGCAAAAAACATTTGCAGATAAGAAAATTTCCTGTACCAATACAGATTGGCACCTTCTACGCAACTTATAGACTCAATTGCCTATAAATAAATGTACATGTGTATATACATATTCATACATACATGATTGTGTGTGCTTATATATACACATATATATGTATGTATATATATATATACATATGCATATATATGCACGTGTGTGTATACACACACGTATTTTGTGTATATTTCCTTGTTAGTAGTCAGGACCAGGGGCTTATCAGCAGTGAATGGTTCTCAAGCATCTATGTACTTTAGTCACATTCAATGCTCTTTGGTCTTGGGAGAGATATCAACCTACTGGACTTTTCCGTTCCTGCTAGACCCAATGTTGTGTCAGGCACTCTTGATGCCTCAGGGGTCATGGTTAAATAGTTTAGAAGGATAGATTAAAAAGATGTCAGAATTCAAAAGCAATAGATGTATTACAGTGTGCTAAATTCCACTCACCTTCCTTCTAACTCTTCAAGACAGATAAAAAATTCTGTTCAGCTTACAGTCCTGTCTTTAATCTCTCACTCTCTTGAAACACCCAAGATGCAAAGGGGAGAGAGAAATCAGAGAATTCACCTGTTCGGTATGAGTCTCCTAGCTCTCATACCACTTCTTCAGTGGGGGATTGGAGTGGATTTTAACCATCATTCAAAATCCAACCTTCTGGGGCAGCTAAGTGGTGTAGAGGATAGAGCCCTGGCCCTGAAGTCAGGAAGACCTGAGTTCAAATCCAGCCTTAGACACTTACTAGCTGTGTGACAGTAGGCAGATAACTTAACCCTGACTGCTTCTTCCTACCACTGCCCCAAAAAGCCTATCTTCTAAAGGAAGCTTTTCTCTATTGCTTCTTAATTCTAGTGGTTTCTCTGTGTTGATTATCTCCGATTCATGCTCTATATAGTTCATTTGCACGTAGCCGTTTGCATGTGTTTTTTTCCTCTATTAGATTGTGAAATCTTTTAGAGCAGGGATGTCTTATGCCTTCGTATCTTTAGCATTTAGCTCAGTGCCTAGTGCACAATGGGTACTCCATGAATGTTTACTGACTTGCAGAGTGAAAATGCTCGCTATAATAACTAGTCACTGACCATATAGGAGATGAGCAAAATAATTACATTGTATATACACACACATACATGTATGTATATATACATACACATGTATATATCTATATACTATGGTAACAAAAGTTTCTTACCTAGAAAGATAAAATAATATTTAGTTATAGCTTCCAGAAGGCCCTATTTAGAAAGTACTATGTATGGGATTTAAAAACCTGAAGAACACAAGGCCATTCTTTAAGGGCAGAGATGATCATATTTTTCTCACTTTAGGCATCCAGCATAGTGCCTGGCACATAGGAAGCATTTAACCAGAAATACTTGTGAAATGGAATTGTTGGAGAAAGGAACCTAAGAATATTCTGTATTGTTCTCCCATTAGCACATTAGTACGATGAATTTCAGATTAATTAATGTTCCACTTGGAAGGCAGGCAGAAGCTGTACCTGAGGGGATAAGGTCTGAGACAGAAGGGAAGAGAGGGAGGAAAGAATGAAGTGAGACAGCAACAGTCCTTGAGAGGGTGGAGGCATTTCTGGCGGAGGTCAACAACCAAGAAGAGATGGTTAGAGTGGGGAATGTAAGGGAGGACTCCTTCTTTAGTGCTGGAGGGAGAAAAGGAAATGGGGAAGAACATGAGGCCCCTAGCCCTGAGCGCTATACCACTCCAAGGCTAAAGATTCATCTTTCCTAGTATGAGACCTGTCAGGGAACTAATGAGATGAGTCAACACATGGATCCAGACTCAATTGTTTACCTTGGCTAACAGAGTGGCTGGCACCGTGCCTGTATTTAAAGTCTCCTGCAGCTGGTGAACTGCTGGCTCCCAACCCCAAGACAAAAGGATATCTAAGATCCCTCCAGCTCCAAAGTCTTATGATTTTACACCCTTGAATGCTAAAATGATATTTGCATTTGATAAAGCTGGAGTGCTTTTGCCTGTTTTACATCATTTCAGGGTGGACTGCAGCTGGGTGGTAGTGTGGGTAGAGGCCTCTGTCTGTCTCAGTTTTCTCAATCATAAAGTGGGATTAATAATAGCACCTATTGCCCACAGTTGTTGGAAGGAATAAATGAGATTAAAATTTGTAAAGTACTTAACCTGACACATAGTAGGCACTCAAATGCATATCCCCGCTCCTTCGATTCATTTCCCATTTCATCCTCACAACAGCTCTGCAAAACAGGTCTGGATGGGCATTCCTATGGCTATTTTACAAAGGACATTCAGACAGGTTAAGATGCCTTTTTCCCCAACGTCACAAGGCCGATGAGTGGTAGAGCCAAATCTCCAAAGTAGATGTTTTGATTTCAAGTTCAGAACTCTCCCTTAACGCTAGCCTCAAGCTTGCTCGTATTCCAAACTTAAAAGACTCTTTGCCCACGCTTGGCAATCCCCTTTGCCCACATTTTCACCTATAGGCCCAAGGGAGAATCACACTTGCTTTGCTCTTCATCATATTCTAGGGTTGCTTTAAAAAAATATTTAATTATTTGAAAATAATAAATATTCATATAGCACTTTAAACTCTTCAAAGGGCTTCTGACCTCCTTGGCTTCCTTTAAGTTCCAACTGAAACCTCATTTTTTTATTGGAAACCTTCCCCAACCCTTCTTAATTGTAGTACCTTCTCTGGATTAATTGTTTTTTCTGTATTATATATATACACACACCTTCCACACTGTGCCTTTCCCCATCACAGTTTCAACATACCATGGATGGGCATAATTTGGGAGGAGTTTTGTCGAAGCTGCAGATGATACTCAAAGGCCAGTAGAAAACACAGAAACAGTTCAGAAATTTCAAAATGGATAAAATATACATATAGTATTGTATAATATCAACATATTTTATCTTTCAGTACCACAATGATTCAGAGTTCTTCTCTGATACAAAGAGAGGGTAAAAAAATTTTACATGGATTTTCCAGATCATCGGGTCCCACTCCCCTAATACTCACTCACCCAGTCCCCATGTGGAAGGGATAATTGTATATATTTGTTTGCATCTTGTCTCTCCCATTAGACTACAAGCTCCTTGAGGTTAGGGACTGTCTTTTGCCATTTTTTATATCTGCAGCATTTAGCACAGTGCCTTGCACATAGCAGATTCTTGATAAATGGTTATTGATTATTGATTGTATATACATGATGTTCCAAAAATCTTAATGTAATCTTAAACTTTAAATTATTAAAACAGGCAGTTTTGTGTATACATGGCATCCCTGTTCTTTCTCATTTGAGACTAGTAACAACTATAAGTTAGACATTGCAGCAATTATGATTTGATGGATAAGTAAATTAAGATAGAAAATTTAAGCAACCTATCTAGTGTCACACTGCTAGTAAGTGTTCAATGCAGGATTTGAACTCAGATCCTTCTGACTCTGGGTCTAGTCACTACTGACTGCACCACACACCTAGATAAAGCATAAGTCACACAGCCTGCCTATCTACAATTAGTAAGTAGTGGGGTCAGGGTGTGCAGACCTTACCCTCCCCATGTTTTATAGAACCACATGTAGGCTAGAGCTTAAATAGCAATTAAAACAAGAAAAGAAAACAGGCTGTCTGCAAAATCTTCAGCAGCAGGATTCCTTTCCTCCCAATGATGTGACATCTCTACTTTTCTGATATAATCGTCTTTTGATAAAAAGAAACCCAGGTTCCCTTGACCCAAAAACAACTGTCAGGAAGAAACAAATCAGGGATTCTGATATCTGCAAGTTAACTAAAGTCTTCAGCAGCCTGCTTCCCTAATCTCCAACAGTGAAAGAAATGTTCTGTAAATAAAAAAAAATAAGAAAGAACATAGAATTCCTATGCAGAGTCAGGCACAGGTGAATTGGATCCAATGGCCAGCTAGTCCTCTTTGACATTGACAAGTTAATGATCCTAGTCCCATAGCCCCATGGGCAAAGTGCAGAGCTGAAGACCCAGTGCTAGAGAGCAGACCATCAAATTTTCCATCATACCTGCCTGTAGTTGTTAACTACAGTGGTTCTCAAATATTCTATGCCTTTTAAAATTCTGCTTCACTCTCTGACCTCTAATGGTAATTGCTTAATAGACTAAGGGCTGAAGGGGATCTCAAAACATCTTCTAATACAGGAATTCTTGACCTTTTGGGGGGAGGGAGAGGAAGGGTGATGGATTCCTTTGGGAGTCTGATGAAGGTTTTGGATGCCGTCCCAGAATGAGGGTCTTAAATATATAGAATAAAATCATTGGATTACAAAGAAAACCAATTATATCAAAAGATAATAATTAAAATATTTTACAAGCTTGTGGACCACACTAATCTAACAAATGTTTGCAAATTTCTCTATGTCCCTTAGCTTATTTGATCTTCAGAAGTCAGTGAGTTGGGAGACATTGCTGGGATATTACTGGTGTACGAAAGGGAGGCATGCTCTGGAGTCAGAGGCCAAGGTTTAAACCCTGCCTTTGAAGCTGACTACTTGCCTTCCTATAATTTCTACTGAATGGAAGGAAACCTACTGTGGATTTGTCTCCTCCACATCCCACCATGAGGTAGAGGCTTGTCTTTATCCTCTGACCCAGAAGTGGAAGGAAGCAAGGAAGGAAGGAAGGGAGCAAGGAAGGAAGGAAGGAGTGAGGGAGGGGGGGAGGGAAGGAGGGAAAAAAGGAGGGAAGGAGGGAGGGAAGGAGGAAAGGAAGGAGAAAGAAGGAAGGAAAGAGCTCACTTATAATGGGAAATTCAATCTATAAACTTTTATCAAACACTTACTTTGTGACAGGCACTGTGCTAAATGCTGGGGATATGAATACCTTAAAAGAAAAACAGCCTTTCCCCTCAAGAAGCTTATAATCTAATTGAGTAACTCACAAAAATGAAACTGAAAGGAAAGGGAGGAGAGAAGGTGTCTATAACTCAGGGGCATGATGAATAAGTCAAAAATAGTGCAGCCAGTTGGGAAATGAAGTTATGACTAGCCAGGAGCCTCTCTTGCAATGCAGGTTTGATGAGGAGTTCTTGATTGCATCTTTCCATTTTCAGAGGGTTTCCAGAGATAGAGAGCAATAATGAGGTGTAAGTTCCAAGGCTCATATGATCTTGGAGGATGAAGAAGTTCAACATACATGGAAACTTTTAGCTCTAAGTCCAATAAAAAAGTCCTTAGGATAAAACTGTAAAGTAGATGTTTATACTTCTTCTTTAATGCCATTTTAGCTAAAATAAAAGTCATATCAGTTTCTGATGTTGACGCATTTGACAATACCAAGAACTTAATGTCAAAATCTTTCTTTTCCAATTCTTGAGTAGCTGAGGCTAGTAGCTCCCCCTGGGGGAGGAGTTCTCCAGCAGCATCTCCACAGAGGATACTTCCCAGGATGGTGGCTAAGGAAACTGGGATGAAAGCATTGCTATTCCAAGATTCTCGGGTTTAGGGTGCTAGGTTGTCTCCCTCAGAGTCCAAGAGGAGTTAGTGGTCAAGGTAGTAGTGGTGGCTTGACTTGCTGGTACATGTTGCCTCCTGTCTTTCCCTGAAGGTATCTTGCTATTTCAGTGAGGCTAGCTTGCCAATTTTGTCTACAGCTAGTTGACTATTTGAGGATGGCTGACCCTCCTTCACAAAAGTTGTTACCTTGAAAAATGACAGAGGATTAGGCTGAAGCAGAACTAGTAGTTCTGGGAGGTGCTGCCATTCCCCGGGGTCCTAAATTTACCTAAAAGTGGAAGACTTATATATGGTTTTCCCTGAGACTTTTCTCTGGGTTAAAGACAACCTCTCTCTACCCAGTTCCCTGTATCATGTAATACAGTTTCAATTTCTACCATCATCCTTGTTGTCCTCCTCTGGCCATATTCTGACTTGGCAATGTTCCTTCTAAGATATGAAACAAAGGATGGAGCAAAATAGTCCAGATGCAGTCAGACAGTGGGATCATTGCTTCTTTTACTCTATCCAGTATATCTATTATACAGCCTAAGATTATATTAGCTCTTTCAGCAGTCATACCACACTTTTGACTTGTACTGAGCTTTCAGTCAACTGAAAGCCCCAAGCCTTTTTCACATGAACCACTGTCCAAGTGCATCACCTCATCCAGTATTTGTATAGTTGACTTATGAAACCCAAGTGTAGAACTTTACATTCAATCTTATTGAATCCATCTTGTTAGATTTGTTTCTGTTAGATTCTTTTTGCATCTTGAATCTGTCATCCAGTGTATTAGCTCTCTCTCCCAGCTTTGTGTCATTCCTAGACTTGATAAGTAAATCATCTATATTGTAATCTAAGTTATTGATAAAAAAAAATGTTGAACAGAACAGAATGGAAGACAAAGCCCTGGGGCTGTCAGGGTCCAGCAACCTCTGACACATTGACACAGCAAAGAGAATAGAAAATGACTCAGAAGGCAACTGTCACTAATCTGGTGAAACAGATTCATCACTGCCAAAGCCCCCAGGCAGCTTAAAACACAGGCTAGTATGTGGCATTCCCCAGGGATGCACATAATGCAAGGGAGCACAGGAAAAGTCACCTAGGATTCCCATAAACATACTGCACCATCAGGAATCAGTTCTCACTAGGCTTACTATGTCTTGCTCCTTCCAAGCAAAGGAGAGCAGCAGAATGGACCAACATAACAAATGCCAATCTTTCTCTCTTTTTCGTCTGTTTCCTACAGAGTCAAAGGAAATCTAGAGCAGTTCTTTGAATTAATGTTTATAATATCTGCCCACAACTCAGCTAAACTGGTTTCCTTAGAATTGTCTCCCCCAATACTACCACCACTATTTAAGACTTCTACTACCCTTCACTTCCAGTACTTGAAGTCAATCAAAATTCCCAAGAACGCTCCTCAAGAAACATTGTTAAACAGCTCAGAGATCCCAGTGCCCACCCGAGGTTCCCAAGAACCCAGGGCAATAAGTTTCAATCAGTCAATAATTATTTATTAACTATTATTATGCGTTAGGCTTTAGGGAGACAAGGACAAAAACAGTCCCTGCCTGTAAAGCAGTTTCTATTCTATTTGAGGAAAAAGAGTACATACATACAAAAAACAAAGACAAAGTAAATGTAAAAGGGGGAAGGGAAGTAATAACTAATGAGCTGGCTATCTAAGCATCACTTGACAATTAGCTTTCTTGACATGGTAGGAGAAGTAGGTGGAATCCCTTCTACTGATCTCTAGTAGCTCCCAGGACTTATTAAAGCCATTTTCTAGGTTTCACCTGAGAAAAGCCACCATGGCTAGAGAAGAATGTACTAAAGCTTGAGGAAAGCCTTGGTGAGCTGCATTCTTCCCAGAACCAGGGCAGATGGAGCTCATGCTGCTTGTGACATCGTAGACTGAACATGACTTCAGTCATGGTCCTGTAGACCATCCAAAGGACCATTCAGTCGCAGTGATTTCCCATTAATGAGATAGTTTCCTGATACATGAATTCTACTCAAGAAGCCTGCCTCCCAGAAGGACTACAGGCTCTGGGATTGAATTCAGGTCAGTTAGCATTTATTTGTTGTCCTCTATGCACCAGGTACCTAGGTATTCAAAGACATTTGTATTCAAAGACAAAAATGAAAGAGTCCTTGCCCTCCATTATTCAGTCAGGCAATCAAGAAACATTTATTTAGTCAACAATTATTATGCCTCAGATTCTCTGCTAAGCAGTGGGATATGAAGAAATACAAAAAAGAGCACCTGCCGCAAAGAAGCACACACTCTAATGGGACAAAACAACAGGTAAATAACGAGATATATACAATCTATACAGTGGATAAAGATCATCCAAAAACATTACCCAAGTACTTACATTCTACTGAGATTGGCTGTGGTTGAAATCACACCCAGTCACATCATAGATAAAGTGTGGGTAATATGTAAGTCTCAAAACTCTCAAAACAAAGTTTCTTCAAGTCCATGTTACAAGATACAGAACCCTGATGCCTTCCCACCCACCCGCCCCCCATTCCCACCCCTCTGAAACTCAGGGGCTTTACCCAAGAAAAACCAGTGACCTAGAAGATTTAGAGGCAATGGCATAGCATCATGAGGCTGGAGAGAGCTTTGCTCCCCCAAATGCTGTGAGACAAGTATCATCAGTATGCCTATTTTACAAATGAGATCAAGACTCAAAGGAATAGGAGGCTTTACCCATGGTCACAGAGCTAGCTAAATGTTGTAACTGAGATTTAAACTTCAGTGTTCTGATTCAAAGTCTTGTCTTCTTTCCATCACCCCATAGTGCCTCTGCCTAATTGCAGGGCGCAGGAAATTTCTGTTCCCCCTTCCCCACAATGTCTCTCAATGTATTTACCTGACTTCAAGTAACTCCTTTTTCCAGGTTTTCAAATTCTTAAATCAGTGCAACCATTTTGGAAAGCAATCAGGAGTTATATGCAAATAAAGTGACTAAAATGTCCATACCCATTGGCTCAGAGATTCCACTACTTAGATCAGAGCAAAAGGCGGCATATGATAAGAAGGAAAACCTCATAGGAAACAAAACATTTCTAATAGCCCTTTGGGGGAATAACGAAGATTCCCTAGATACAGATAAATTTGTTAACAAGCTTTATTAACATTATATTTCGCAAGTCAGAAAGAAGAAAAGGTGGTAAAAATCCAATGGAGGGCCTTCAATGCTAGCCTTAGAGGAGTTTGTATTCTGTCCTATAAAACCTCCACAATTATGGCCACATCTTTAACTTCCCCAAAACCCCAAACTGAATCAACCTCTAGGATCTGGAATTTTCTAACTCTGCTTTCATCACAATCTCTCATCCTTCTGTCTTGATGACTACATCAATTCTCTTTGTACCTTCCATGTGAAATTCAGTCTCCTGATCCCTTTCCCTTCTCTCTATCATCTTTACTCTGCCTTCACTTCCCCACTTTCGAAGCCTTGACTCTGTAATCACAGAAGCACAGAATCTCAGAGCTGGAGGAACTTCAGAGACTATCTAGTACAAACTATGGTAGAATGAGAATCTCCTTGATGGCCTGCTTGACAAGTGGTCTTCCATCCTTTGCTTGAAGATCTTCCAGGAAGAAAAGAACTTACTTGGAATAACTCTATTTGTCAAGATTTCTTACTTTTTTTTACTCTTGGTACCTTTTTGTCCTTGTTCTGCCCTTAGAGGACAAGCAGAATAAGTGTAATCGTTTTTCCATGTGCCACTTGCAGACATAAACACACACACACATACACACATACATACATACACACACACACGTACATACACACACACACACACACACACACACCTGCTCTTCATGACAAGTGCCATCAATCAATCCTCATATATCATGATTTAGAGCACTGGTATTCAACTCAAAATAGAAATGAGGCCACTAAACTGTACATAAAGATCCCTGAGAGTCTCATGTTGGTTTAGAAAACTACATATTAACATTGTCCATGTTCTATTGCATTTTCATTTATTTTTGCTAGATATTTCCCAATTACATTGTAATCTACTTCAAACCACATTCAAGAGTTCTGTGGGCCACACAAACCTTGGGCTTGACCCCTGGGACCTGAGCCCTTCACCATTTTGGATGCCTTCCTCTGGACACTCCCCAGATAATTAATCTCCTTCCCAAAATGACCCTAAACTGAATACTCCAGGCCAGAGCAAAATACAATTGGACTTATCTTCCTGCTTTTGGACTCTATTGTCTCTCTTTTTGGAGCCGAAGATGACATCATCTTCATTGGCAACCATATTGCATGAATGGCACCTTGAGCTTAGGTGCCATTAAATCCCCCTGGGCTCCTTTTTAGATGACATGCTGTCTAGCCATCCTCTACCATCTTGCACTTATAAAGTTTATTGTATAGGTGTAAGACTTTTTTGTGCATTTAGACTTTTATCTTAATAGATTAGACCCAATATTGTAATTTGCTTGATTTTTGTGTTTGCTGACTACCATACAATGTGTCACCTAGTCCTCCCTGCTTTGCTCCATCTGTAGATTTAATAAATGTGCCATCTATTCCTTTTCCCACTCATTAATAAAAATATTTAAGAATAATATGCCGAACATAGATCCCTTGCATTCTCTCCTGTAGACAGCCTTCGAAGTAAGGAGTACTGAATGGTCTTAGAGTTATAGAAACCTTTGGTATCGGAAGAAGCCTATGGGCCCTTCTCAGAATAATGGTTTTAAATTAATGTTTGGGATTACATATAAAAATGTTAGTAAAAATAAAGTAAAGTGATTTTTTTTTTTATCCAACCTCATTGACCTCCCCCTATCCCAGGTTAAGAGGCCCTATTCTAAGATAACACTATCCTTGACTATCCCTTTGGTTACAAGCATTTTAACATTTCCAAATCCACCTAAGCCCCTGATCACCTAGCTCATTCCTCCCCATTTTGTCTATAAGAATAATTTGAAAGAATTTTCCAAATTCTTCACTAAAATCTAGACAATTGAGAGCTAATATAGTCTACTGATCCAACAATTTATTGAACTTAGAAAAAAAGGAAATGAGGTTAGTCTGGTATGGTCTAGTCATGATGAAGTCATGGTAACTATTTCCTTTTCTAGGAAAATACTCGACATTATTTGATAATACATTCTAAAATTTGGCTAGTAATTGAATTCAAGCTAAAATGCCTATGGTTTTCAGGCTATATTCTCTTTCCCTTCTTGAAAACTGAGATAATTCTGGGTTACCTCATTCTTATTGTCCACAGTTTTTTCAAGACCACTGACAGTGGCTCAGCCTCTAAACCATTCCAATAATGCACTTCTCTCTACTCTCAAAGCATTTGCACATTTAAATTCAAGTGCTACCACCTTCCTTTACAAATTCTGTTCAACCAGACATCATGAAATGACACTTCAAGTCCTTATCTCAGCCTTCATTAAAATTTTCAACCAGTTCCTCTTCCAAAATGACCTGCTCTCTTCCCTAACTGACCATTTATCAGCAAGAATCTTTAATGCAAATCATCAAGTACAATTCTCAGGGCCAGATTGCAGTTAACTATGTCTATATTTTTAATAGAGATATTTGATCACCCACAGAAATTATATCTTAAACCATGTGTATTTCTTTAGAAGGAGACTGACTATCTCTAGCAAAGAATTCAAGATGTCCTTCCCATTCCACTGTGAACAAAAACCATTCTAGTTTGGGTTATCATAATTATGTAAGTCTGAAAGCTAAATACCAGTTCCTATTATCCATGGAACATAGGTGCAGGACCCAATGACATCACAAAATTTCCATACCTTTACTTAACTATTGAGAAAAAGTGTTCCATAGTTCTCTCTTCTTTTTTTTTTTTTTTCCCCAAGACAAAGATAACTTTGAAATTTCAGTAGAATGAGCCGGTCTAATAAATCCTGTCAAGTAGAGGAAATGATTTAGTGGGTGGGGACCTGTCCTGAGAGTTAGAAAATGGCCAAGTCCTGCCTCTCGCAAATACTGGCTATGTGAAACTAGTCACATTATTTAACCTCCATCAGATAACTCTCTAAGACTAGACACTGAAGAAAAGTTGCAAATCTCCAATGGTCAAGATAGTTACCTCAGTGGGAGGCTTCCATACATGATCTAACTCAAGAATTAACTTCTCACTGAAAACAGCCCCAGTATGGGAGAATAGGGGAGGCAGTTAAAAAATCTGTGAGTTGCAAGAGACAACAGGGATCTCTCAGTCCAACACAGACCAGAACAAGAAGACCCTCTACAAAAAATCAGAGAAGCACTCATCTAATTTTGTTTAAAGACCTCCAGTAAGGGGAAATTCACCTTCTTCTAAGGCATCCCATTTCAGATCTAGATAAATAAAATTATTAGGAGTATTTTTTTCTTTATTTCAAGGCATTTTAATATCCACCCATTGGTCCCAGTTCTTCCCTCTTGGCCAGGTGGAACAAGTCTAATCTCTCTTATTGATGATAATTTTTAAACACATTGAGTGACAGCAAAATTGCCAAAAAAGAAAAAAAGTCACATAGATCAGACAAGTTACAGTACTAAGCCAAATTAATTAAAATAAAATTTCTGTAGTTATGCACAAAAAGTCTTATACCTTCAGAATAACCTTCATAAATACAGGATGCTGGAACATGGTTGGCAAATGGTCATTGTATTTCTCCTGTCTTCTTTTTTTCCAGGCTGAACAACCAATCCATATATGGCATGATTTCAAATTCCTTCACCATCCTGAACACCCTACACTGGAGTCTGTCTAGCATATCAATGTCCTTCCTAAACACTGGTAACCAAAAGTGAGCACAATTCTCCAGATATAGTCTGATCAGGGCAGAGTTTAATAGGGTTATAATATCCCTCATTCAAGCCATTAAAGGTTTTCCTTAATGCAAGTTAAGAACACATTAGGTTTATTGACTATTGAATAATGCTGTTGCCTCACACCATCAAGTTTTTGTCTATTACTGCTGCCTTGCTGTCCCCACAGTTCAGCTGCTCTGGTTTCCTCTGAATTGTTCCAGGAGCATACTATTAGTTAGTTATTTGGACCTATTGTCATACAAAGATATCATTTAAATGTGGTTTTCATTACCCAGAGTTATGTTTAAGGGAAGTAGAGAAATAAAGAAGGGAAGTACATGGGACAACCATGTCAAAAAACAAATCTGCTAATTTTGGTTAACTAACTCATTTCCTTGGGATCTTTATAAACATAATTAAGCCTTTGGGCTCCTGAATGGTAAAAACCAAAACTCAACTGAGGTCCCTAATATATATTATTAATGAGTGTCGAATTGTCTTTTTTTTCTAAAACTGTCTACTGTTCGGCCAGTGTTATTCATGGTGTATACTTTAATACATGTACAATATCTTTTTCCATTTTGCAGATAGAAAAGATAATGCAGAGAAGACTGAATGAAATTCTATAACATTGGAACAATTGCATAGCAAAGCTGGAAAATGAATCCAGGTCACCAATTTTCCCATTTGTAACCTCCTCATAGGGATACTGCCTCCTATCATGGACTTATTGCTAAGTGTTTGAATTTCTCTAGCTCCTGATGGATACAAAGTAAATCCTCATAGTAGAAAAAAATGAATGCAATTCTTACTTTAATTAAAATAAGCTTATAGTAACTACCATAATTTCCTCCTTGGTATTTATGAGTCATTTAATAAAAGTTAGCTAGACTATCAATAGTTCTCTACTTTTCTTCAGGCCCTTTGCTCTTCTAGTTCATCATTTGAAGGCTGGGAAAAGATCTTAAAAGAGATCATGAATATTGAAATATCTAGGAGGGTTAAGAGAAATCTTTTGCAAATCTAGATTGTTGCCAGAATGTATAACAAATATGTATATTTTTGTAGATGGTGGATGGAAACAGTATGTCTTGTCAATTTTATTTTGAGTTGTTTTTTTCCCTTGCTCTCATTTTTGGCAAAGAACAAAATTAACCTTTGTTATTTTTCCCAACTGTAGAAACCCAAGAAACCTTGGTCCTCCTCCATGTAGCACCTGCAAATAGATTTTTTTAATACACCTGTCAGCATACCTACATTTAACTCTCTTTTTATATTACTTGGAATCTGACTTGAATGTTTTTTCTATTTACTCATCATTGCCTCCACTCTATCTCCATCTCCTCCTCCTAGAATGGAAGTTTTGCAAAAGAATGTATTTTGGGGATTTGTATCCTGAACATTTAGCACAACATCTGAAATATAATAGGTATTTGGGAAATAGTTGCTGAATGGAAGGATGGATGAATTAATGGATGGATGGATGGATGGATGGATGGATGGATGGATGGATGGATGGATGGGTGGATGGGTGGGTGGGTGGAAGGATGGAAGGACAGACAGATGGATAGTTGTGCTCATGCATGGATGGATGGATGGGTAGATATATGGATCTGTATAAAACAAATATTGAGATTTGGGCTCAATACTCCTTTAGAGTTACTTGCAAGATGGAGAAACACTATACAAGGCACAGGTTTATAAAAGATAATTGTAAATTCTAAGACCTAAAACACCCCCTAATACAATATATCAAACTCTTTCCCTTCTGTTCTGAGGATCAGCAAACCTATGGGGTAATTGTGTCACCCAATTTTCTAAAAGAAGTTGCCTTTCTTAAGTTGCTTTTGAGAGTTTTATATTTTACTTTTCACTTATTTTAATGGTTTCTCCCTAATTGAGAAGTGAGATATGAGTACTCAGCTGAATTAAAATTAACAAAAATATTTTATTGTCATATATTAGTGTCCTGTGATGGACTAAGGTTACATTCAGATTGATCAAATATATTGAGTAAGAAGGGAAGCATCATCTTAAGAGAAGGGTATTCAGTTGACACAAAAATACAAGTATCCAACATTTTTAATGGGAATGAAGGTATGTGTGTATGTGATTGCTTTTTTTCTTTTCTTGAAACTAAAGAAGAGTAAGATAAGGATGGCAGATAGGGAAATCAAGTTATCAAATGTCATTAGAGAAAGTTAAAAGAATGCTTCCTGTCCATGAGAAATAATGGTTCAGTGAACTAGATAACAGGCCTTCAAGCACACACACACACACACACACACACACACACACACATCACCCTGTCTTAGTAAAACCAAGAAGAGATATTAATTTTAGCACCAGACTCAAAATTTCTTAATGTGTCATTTCCAAGTCGAATTGTTTTCTTTACTAAAGTTCAAAGGTCTTTTTTTGAAAATGAAAGTAGATATTTGGTTCCAGGAGCTCATTCTCCCCAGGCCTCCTCATCTTCAAGTCAGAATATCAAACAAGGAGAATTATGCTAGCTAAATGACAAGCAAGCCAACCTTAAATCCTTCCATTTGATGCCCCGGGCCAGGTACTGATGGAAGAGAGGAGAATAAAAGAAAAGTTAACAATTATGGGGGGGTGGAATTGGCCTGGACTTCTAATTTCATTGGTATAGGGGTCTCTAAGAGAAGAAATGCCCTCTCTAAATGCAGATCAGTACCTGATCTGTAATTTTTAGACTTAAAGATATATCTACTAACTCCAAGACATTAAAACCTTGCTCAGGGTCTCACAGATAGTACTGACCTCTCTACTAATAGTGTAGTCCCAAAAAGAATCACAGCTGAGCAGAAGTGTGTGGGTAAATATTTAACCATCACTTCTACACAAGAAATAAAAAATGTATGCTTCTACATTCTACATTTTTCCATTACTAGCTTAAGCATGTTATTGTTATTGGTCCTTCATTTTCAAAGAGGATCATGACATCAGGGAGATGATGCCATGACTTGCAAGTGAATTGAATTTAAGTGAGAGAGGCTGTGCAAGGTCACCAGCTTCACTTTGTCCTCTGGAGTCATCTGGGTCCATTGGCAAGATATAGATCAGGATGACTGGATGTGGCTTCCAGCTTAAGTCTAGACAATAAACAAATGATAAATCAAACCCTGGTTTATAGCAACAATTGATTTCTGAAATGGGAACTCACAAACTGAAAATTTAACAATTGGTTAGGGATTGATCTGGTTCGTGATGTACCCCCCCATACCTGAGGCTATCAACCTGTTGGCTAAGGGCATGGTGGCACAGATCTATAACCCCTGCTTCCAGAGAGGCTAAGGCTAGTAGGTCTCTTGAGTTAAGAAGTTCTGATTTGTGGCACATTAAGTTGATTAAATGTCCACATTAAATCTGGGTTAATTTGGTGGTTCTTCCTAGGAAGGGGAGAGGAGTGCCCATTGGTTGTCTAAGGAAGGGGAAAACCAGCCCAGATCAGAAATGGAGCAAATCAAAGCTCCCCTGCTGATCTGAGTGGAAGTGGCTCTGAGTAACCCCTGCACTTTCAGTCTGGGCAAAATAGGTAGACTAAGGCTCTATGAAAAAAAAGAGAATGAGGAGGGAAGGAAGGACAGAATGGAAGAAAGAAAGAAAGGAAGAAAGAAAGAAAGGAAGGAAGGAAGGAAGGAAGGAAGGAAGGAAGGAAGGAAGGAAGGAAGGAAGGAAGGAAGGAAGGAGAAGGAAGGAAGGGAAAGAAAGGAGAAAAGAAAGAAAGACTGGGAGAAAGAAAGGAGGAAAGTATGGAAAAGAATAAGTGAGGGAAGAAGGAAAGTAAGAAAGAAGGTAGAAAAAAAAAGCAAAAAAAGGAAAAGGAGGGAGGCTATTTCACAAAGAACCTAGCCTCTTTTAAGACAGGGACCCCAGAGAGGTGCTGCAACAACACTACACTTTATGAAGAAGATGGATGATAAGTCAACTCTGTCTTGAAACAATGATCTAATCCCCAAGAAAGGGAATGAGACAATACTCCTGTTCTCATGGAGCTTCCAACACAATGGATGTGGGTTTTGAAGAAGTGAACTTGAAACCAAAGTAAGGGCAGGTATTGGGGGCTGATGGGGCAGGGAGATGCTGTAAGTGGAAGATAGGGGTATGGCATGGAGTTTGGAAATCATTTAAGAGATGGAAAGCTAGCTGACTTGATTAGAGAAGAAAGTGTTAGAGAGTGATCATTCAGTAAACTGATCAACAAGCATTTATCAAGCACTTACTCTGCCTAAGGCTGCTTACATTGGAATATTCCCCCACAAGGCAGCTTCCCTTCTCCCACCAACCAGTTCCTCATGGAGCACCCATTTTGAGGAAGTGCCCAGGATGCCTGACCTTCGTTGCCCTCTCTGCCTTGACCTGACTTTCTGGACTTCAAAGCCATGCTTTTACATGGATACCTTCTCTTCTGCCCCTTTGCAGTTTCTCGTGTGTTATCCTCCCCAATTTAAAATATAAGTTCCTTGACGACAACAATTATACTTCTTTTTGCTTGTATTTTTACATCCCTTCCTTCTTTACTTTTTCCCTTCCTTCTTTCCTCTCTCCTTTCCTTCCTTCCTTCTTCCCTTCCTCCCTCCCTCCCACCCTTTCTCTTTCCCTCCTTCTTTCTTTTTCCCTTGCTCTTTTTCTCCCTCTCTCCTGACTTTGCATCTTCCTTCCTTCTTTCCTTCCTTCATTCCCTCCTTCCTTCCTGTGTGATGAGGCCAGGGCTTTCCCCAGCTAGAATCTAACTTCCTTTGTTCTGAATAATCTTAAGACTGTTCTTCCCTCCTCTGATCTCGAAGCACGTTTCAAATCACACACTATATCCAAATCTCATATGGAAGCTTTTATAAATCAAAACATCAGCAAATTTAAGTTACAATAGAGATTTAATTCCAAAGTTTAGTGCACCATCCACATTATCAAATAGATCAGGGAAAGGGATCAACTAAAAACAGGAAAATATTGACATTAAAGGATACTTTTCCTTTTAACAAGACAGAAGCTTCTGTTGGGGCAAAAAAATTATTCCTTACAACTCCTAAGCTAAGTTTAGAGGTAGGAATATTTATTTCCAAGAGTATCAACCATATAACCAAGATACCTATAGGGGGCATCTCACTCTGGAGTGAGTGACAGGGGCTGATGAAATCCCCTGAATCAAATCAGCTAGAGATGACCCAGGATGAGGCAATTAGGGTTAAGTGACTTGCCCAAGGTCACACAGCTGGTGAGTGTCAAGGGTCTGAGGTGAGATTTGAACTTAGGTCCTCCTGACTCCTGCACTGGTGCTCTATCCGTTGCACCACCTAGCTACCTCACCAGAATTTAGTCAAATAGGAAAGAACCAGATCTAGTACAAGACTGTCGTTGAGTAATGCCTTTTGAATCAAAGCCATAGTTCTGGCTACATAGCAAATCAATAGTCTGTCTCTATATCATGTGGTTAGCAGACCAATGACTAGAGAACATTAACATATGCCCCAAATTGTGCCCTATTTAGGGCATGACAACTCCATTACATATCATTATGTCTTGTGAAGCAAGCTTTTTAGTGACTGAGAATTTGCACTGGCTGTGCTCCATTTCTTGAATACTTTCTGTCCTAATTTTTGCCTCTAGGCTTCCCTGGCTACCTTCAAATTTTGACTAAATTCCTACTTTTGGTAAGAAACCTTTTCCAATCCCTTTTAATGCTAATCTCTTCCCTCTGAGAGTATCTCCATTTTTTCTTGTATGTATCTGGTTTGCCCACAATTGTTTGCATGTTTTGTCCACCCTGCCAGACTGTGGCTAATATGACAGAAATGGAAAATAATAAATTGTGAGGGCATATGTAAAATTTGGGACATGAATCCACTATTGTTGAAGTTATGAACAGATCCAAACATTCTGGAGAGCAATTTAGAACTATGTCCAAAGGATCAAAAAGCTGTGTATATCTTCTGACTGACGAATACCACTAATAGGTCTGTATCCCAAAGAGATCAAAGAGAAAAGAAAGAATCATCTTTACAAAAATACTTATAGCAGCTTTTTTTGTAGTGGCAAAGAATTGAATTGGGGCATGACTGCACAATTTGTGGTCTATGATTTTGATGGAATACTATGAGAAATGATGAGCAGGATGCTTTCAGAAAAAATTGGGAAGACTTACATGAACTGATTCAAAGTGAAATAAGCAGAACCAAGAGAACATTGTACAGGCATACCTCATTTTTGTTGCACTTCACGGTGCTTCACAATATTTTATTTTCTATAAACTTAATATTTGGGTCAAGTAAATAGATGATAGATAGATAGATAGATAGATAGATAGATAGATAGATAGATAGATAGATAGATAGATAGATAGATAGGTAGGTAGGTAGGTAGGTAGGTAGGTAGGTAGGTAAGTAGGTAGGTAGGTAGATTGATTGATAGATAGATATCCTTTTGTAAAAGATAACTAAAAGCTTATGTGGAACTGTGAGAACCAGGTCACAACTGGTACTAACAATGGGGATAACATACTGTAACATGAGCTGAGCTAGAGAAACTGGAAGAAAATAACTAGAGCAAGAGCCCCCCTGCACCTTTACAAAGACGTGCTGACTAAATGTTTAATAATCAGCTCTCCCCAAGACATACTTTTGCATTTAATCTACCTTAGTAACATTTTCACTCTTTCCTAATGATAGGAAGTTAACAAAACAATAAGTCAAGCCCTGATTTTTAGAATTTGGGGTATTTTTGAGGTATAAATGCTCACACTGAAAATTTAACAACCAGCTCATGAGAGCCAGTATAAGCTGGTTCCAGTGTCTACTTGCATCAATAGTACCCTAATTTCAAAGGGGAAGACATTAGTAACGTCACTCTGGAAAAGTAAATCTACAGTACTTCTACAAACGAATTTGCAATACAGAAAGGAGCTTATAAAGCTAAAGGACATGGAGCACATTGTGAGGGAATTATCCTACCACTTTCAATCCATGTCACTTTTTTGACCCCAGATAGCTAGCCATGATCTGCCTCTTCCCCCACATCACTGGCAAAATGGGAGGATGCAAAGATGGGACTGCTGGGGGAGGAGTAGAGAGAGTAGTGGAAGAGGAGGCTCTTCTTCCCCTGGTTTGACTGTGATCAACTCTGACAATTCAAGAAGCTTTCAATAAGCACCTACTATGTGTCAGATTAAGTATCGGGTAAAGAAACACAAAACCCACAAAATTCTCTGAACTCAATAAGCTTCATTCTATTGGAGGGCATGTACCTAGGTAAGCAAATAAAATATTAACGAAAGAAAAGTAAAATACAAAATGGGAGGTAGATGGAAGTAGTGCAGCACTAATAATCAGGAGAACTAGCAAAGGTTCTTTGAGATTCATATGTCAGTAGAAGAAAAGGTTGGCTTTGCCCCAAAAGTGAGAGCTTCAGACTTTGAAGGTTCGATCTAGAGACTTTTTTGCATCCAGGTGAATTCATCCCAGGTAACCTGCTCCCATCCTACAGGTGGGTGTGTGATGCTTCTTCA
Organism: Notamacropus eugenii; assembly: GCF_028372415.1. Classification (NCBI taxonomy): domain Eukaryota; kingdom Metazoa; phylum Chordata; class Mammalia; order Diprotodontia; family Macropodidae; genus Notamacropus; species Notamacropus eugenii. Next base: position 492,211,719 of record NC_092873.1, read on the forward strand.
GGTTCTCCCCTTCTGTTCAACTCCCTGGCCCCAAGTATCAAAACTCCTATTCAGCCAATAAGGATTTATTAAGCACTTACTATGTAAGCACTATGCATGGCACATAGTAGGTGTTTAATTGATTAAATGATTCATTTCCAGGCACTGTGCATACAATTGCATGGGGACTAAGGATACAAAGAAAAATAAAAATATGGGTCCTGCTCTCAAGGATCTCAGATTTTTTTTTTATTGGAGAGATAACATGCAAATAACTGTTTATATGTAAAATATATACAAAGGCATAAATTGAGAGCAAATGAAGTGCTATTTATAAAGTACTTAGCACAGGGACTGGCACATGATAGGTGTTTAATAAGTGTGTGTTCCTTCTCCCTTCCCTTCCTGGCTTTGCTGAGAAATTTGTTTTGCCCTACTATGCATGTCTATCTCTAAAACCTTGTTTTTCTTTCTTTTTATTTTTCCAATGGGGGTGAGAGGGAAAAGAAAATTTAGTGTGTGTGTGTGTGTGTGTGTGTGTGTTCTTTAAAAGAATTTATCATTTAAGTTGTAAAAAGATAGAGTAAATGGAAAATCATCTCAAAAAGAAGGAACTAGTGATTGTGGGGAGTGGACAGAGAAACTTTCTTGTAGAAAGTGGAATTTGAAAGAAGTTCCAGAAGCTAGGAGGTGGAAACAAAAAGGGACAGTATTCCAGGCCTAGGGACAACTAAGCCAAATGATGAAGAAAAAGCCAATAATAGAAACTCAATTCTCTGACATTTGCAGCTTTATCAATCACTTTCCTCATAACAATCCTGAAAGAAGGGATATTCAACTCTTTGGAACTTCATAAATACCTGTTCACTGTCTTGTTTGCTTCTGGAAGCTTTAGTTGGGATGTGGTGGGGGGCTCTATTGGACCAAGGAAAGGCTACTGACATAATGGACTCTGAGGCCTAGACTACTTTCCTTCTCTGACCCCCCAAAAATACTGGAGACTATTTCCTTGTTCATCAGTGAAGCAACATTCTTTAGGGGGACCTATGTGTCCAAGGTAGAACTGTGGACCAATAAAATGCATCTTTCCCCAGCCCATCATGATGACTGTGTATGTAACTTCTCTGCAACTTAAAGAAGAACTTGCAATAAAAGGTTTCTGAGTTCAGAAAGCCTGGGGGTATTCAGGAAGACAGTGCAGCTCTTGTCTGGGAAGAAAATGACAGTTCTCTGCACTGGGATTAAGCTTCAGATAATCAGGGGGAAAAAAAGAAATTCTCTAAATAACTCATAAGACCAAATGCGGGGGGATCTGGCACCTTTCTGAGCCCAATCCCCATGCAATGGAGTGCTTAATATATCCTAGTGGCCAGAGGCAATGGGTATCCTCTCCACGAAGGATAGATATGACTCACTTTCTACAAATTCTGCCACAGAAGCTGTCCCTAGCCACTCCAAATGAGGGGATATAACAGCCATGTCATTCACTCTGCTCATCATGAGAAATGATGCAGATATTAATAGAATTGATTCAGCTGCAGTGATCTGCATCCATGTGGAAATGGCTGAAATGAACGGGTCAGCTATGTTTCAACCTGGGCTCACCTCGTGTATGGTTAAAACTTACATTATCTGTTGGATACCAATTCACATTTGCTCATTTATTAAATGGGTAATGGTATTGATCTATGATCTTGATTCTAAATCTTCCAGAAGACACTTAGCTTCCAACTAGAAATGAGGTGTGGCTTCAAGCCTGCCAATGAAGTCGGCCTTTTATTCCCAGCAGTGGAAGGCAAAGAATGACAGATGAAACTGTGTGAACAGGCTCTACGCTTAGGGGAAAATATAAAAATAATAGGAACCAGAGGTTTCCAGGGGTGGCAAATGATGCAAATGTCTTCCATTGTCAAACTGAGCTTTGTATTGAGACCCATCCAAACTCCAAAGTTTATTTCTCCCAATACACACCTTGGAGTTAAGGTTTTGCACTTTCTATCTCTGTTTTAGTGCTTACTCTGTAATGTTCGAGAGGTGAATGTGGACCTGGATACTGGGAGATAAAGGAGAAAAGAAAAGCAATTACAATTGAAATGATGAGGAGACAACTAGGTGGTACAGTGGATAAAGCTCTGGACTTGGAAATTCAGAAGATCTGAATTCATAAACTAAGATATTCAGTAGTTATATGATCCTGGGCAAATTACTTAACTCTGTTTGCCTCAATTTCCTGACCCATAAAAATGATCTGGAGAAACAAATGGCAAATTACTCCAATATCTTTGCCAAGAAAACCTCAAATGTGGTCATGAAGAGTTGGGTACAACTGAAAAACAACAGAAGAGCAAAAGGGTGATCTTTTACTCAGCCATTCACAAGTGTATGGCAAATCTCTGTAATTTAGTAGCTAGAACACTGGTCTTAGAATCGTGGAGACCTACATAGGTTTCAAGCCCCATCTTCCATACTTTGGAGCTGTATGAATTCTCTGCAAATCATATAATGTCTTTGAGCCTCAGGCAGCTCTCTAAGGCTTAAAGTTGCAAACTAGTTATGATTTTTCAAGTCTTACTATTTTTCTCTTCCTCTACTGCCTTTCTAAACTTTTGGAGTAATGGGGAGACTGATATCTCTGTCCAGGCCTTTCAAAGACAAACAAACAAAAACCTCCTCTCTCATGACATATTCCTCCATAGCTTAAAAATCACAACTGCCAGAATTTTGAGGAACGTACACTCCCTCTAAAGTCAATTAGTCTCAGGTTGGACCAAACGGTTACATGTATGTTATCCTATATGTCCCTATTTATGTACATCTTGTGTCTTTCATAAAAGATAACTCTTTTTGCTTTTTCTTTGTATCCTCAGTGCATAGCACAAGCACATAGTAAGCACTTGATAAATGCTATTGATTTATATTTTTCTATGTATTCATATATGTGTATATACATGGTTTTTCCCTCAGTAGACAATAATAATAATTACTGTGAAAGTATATTAAAAACCTCTGTTTAGTTTCTTTAGAAATATTAAAAAGTAATATTTCTCCAGGCCAAAATTCTCTCTAGGATTTCCCACTTGAAAAAAAAAATAACTACAATAAAAGCTAAGATCCATCTTCAGGAAATGGATTCATGGTGATAAGCAAACTTGAACTCTTTCATAAGATCATTTGCCTCCCCATCCAGCTTCTGAGACGGGTACCATGATGCACCTATGAGTAGTGACCTCTTTTTCATTCAAGTTTAAGATACTGATCACAGAAGGAAACCCTTATCTATCCTTGAGGGAGGTCATCCAGGAAAAAAATTGAATAATGACAATTGTGGAATGCCAACACAACACTGTCTTTCCATACAATAAGATCTTTGCCTTACTTAGGATTCCCATAAATGTTATCTGAAATCTTCTTGGAGAAGAGAGATACATCTCAAGGTCTGAGGAACCAAGCTCGTTTAGATAACTATCCCTCTCCAATATAGAAATGACAAAGATGTAGATTATTTTTTTTTGTTCAAAAAAATTGTTTCCAGCAGACAGGACTAAATCACCTAGTACAGCATTAATATTAATATATTTTATTTTACTAATATACATAGTACTTCAATGTTTGCAGAACACCTTGTTTTATTTCATTCAATTCTCACAATAACCCTGTGACATTGGTGCTGTAATCCTCATTTTACAGATGAGGAAACTGAGACTGAGAGAGGTTAAGTGACTTGCCCAAGGGCCACACTGCTAGTAAGTATATAAAGAAGAATTCAAAATCAGGTTTTCCTGACTTCAAGTCCAGGGGACTCCATTGTTCCACCTAGCTGACCATGAAGATCCTTGAAAACAGAAGTTGTTTTAGCACCTAGCACAGTCCTGGAACATGGAGGCTTAATAAATTATTGTCTTATTAATTAAAGGCAGTTCCCATACCAGTAAAATTATAGGTCCTCATTGTCCTAATATGGGAAGCAGTATGAGTTCCATCCCCAAGGAACTCTGACTGATTTAATGAGTCCTGCTAACCAAGATAGGTACATCTGCTTCCATGCCCTCAACACTCTACAACTGTCCTTTCTACACATGGAATTCAGTCCATTCAACAATACTTTGAAATAAGGTTCTGTTGATCGAATCAGGTAAAGGAGAGTAGCATTTGGCTGTAATCAGGGCATAAAAAGTACTGGAAAGAAAAAGCTAAAAAATATTCAAGAAAAAAATAGTTCAGACTTTTAAAGCGATTAAATGGCCTTTAAAACCTTGAAGAAATAAAAATGAAATAGTGCTAAAGGTAACATCTTTCTAAAAGGCACACAAAAAATCAACAAAAGCCTCCCAAGCTGTGTGACTGCATTGTATTGGTCACTACATAGGGGTGGACTGGTACAAGCCTGGGGAGTGGGTGACTTAATTAGAGGCAGGCATCATGGTATCACAAATGTTTTCCCATACTTGCTTCATGAATTCATTTGTGTGTGATAGGAGAAAAAGAGAAGTAGACATAAATTATGTAGACTTTTCAGTGCTTTTGATGCAGTGTCTCAGAAAAAGCTAATATAAAATAAGGCAGGAACAGAGAAGCTTTTTGATTAAATAACAAGTCAGGAATGATATTTAAGCATGAGTAGGTGTGATGGGAGGCAGCCTGAAATGTAAAGAACAGACAGCTAAGGGTCTGCATTAATAATGGTTTTTAGTTTAGTTAGTTTTAGACAGGAATTCTCTCCATACTTCAGCTTTTTATGGTTCAAAAATTGGTCACCTTACAAAATGATATTTAGAATTCCTTGGATGGAGCAAAACAACTTCCAGAAGTTTGTTCTAAAATGTTACATGGTTGAATGGTCTAGAACTTATAGCCTGCAAGTATCTAAGGAGGAGCTAGAGAATCCAATCTAATTTTCTAAGACAGAAAACTGAAGACAGAAAAACTGTTGACCTGTGTTTCAAAATATGTGAGACTTGAGCTGGGTTATGTGATGGTTGATGGGAATGTACCACATTAACCTATATTTCTTCTAACAACCATGCTGGCAGTCAGAAGTCAGATCTTCCTTGGCAATGGAGAGTCCACCTGAGCCAAAAATGATAATAACCAAAACCCAGTGCACATGCTCTCACCTCTTTTCTTTATCATTCTGAGTAAACCCTAGATTGAACCAGCTTTTGAGGATAGATCATAAATTTAGAAGTGAAAAGGATCATTAAATTATTAAGTCCCAACCTCTTATTTTCAAGACTAATATGTCAATGAACAAGTATGTATCAAGCCTCTCCTCTCCTAGATACTAATCCTTATCTTAAGAGCTGGGAATAAGGGGGAAAATAACCCCTCCCATCAAAGAGTTCAAATCGTAATGGAATAATTTTGGTTACTGTACCTCTCTTCTCCCAGACTAGCCTCCTATTAGCACTTTTTGTCTGCATAGACACACTATATTCTACTCATGAAGCTTATTTTTGAACCCTAATGAGATTTTACAGTAATTCCTATTGAATTTCACCAGATTCAACTCAGTGCCTTAGCTTGTCAAAATCTCGTTAGCTCCCTCTGTCATCACTACTTTTAGCTGTCCATCTAGCTTTAAGTTGTCTCCGAAATGGATAAGCATGTCTACTATGCCTTTATCCGAGTGATTTGTACCTTTAACATTATTCTTAACAAGTGACCATTCAGCTTTCACTTGAAGATATTTAATTATAGGGGATTACTATCTCCTGAGGAAGCCCATTCCACTGTGGGTCAGCTCATAATTGTTTGAATTATTTTGTTGGGGGCGAAGTAGCCAAAGCTCACTCTCTCTCTGCTTAGGATAGTTTGGGACTGGAAAACTGGCTATTTAATATCAATATGAATATTTATATCTCAGAAATATTCACCAGCTGTACTAAATCAGGGCCTGATTTATCATCTTGACTCAAGAAATTGATAAAAGAAACATGAACAATTCAGATTAAATTTAAACGTGTAACCGAAATACTTCCCCCCACCCAGAATCTGTTGTTAAACATTGGCCAGCTCACTTCTAGCTGAGGCAAACAAAATAAGCCAAACCCCCCTTCAACGTGGCAGACTCAAATCCTCAGACTCCTACCATATTTGTTGTTGGGTTGTGCAGTCATGCCCAACTCTTCATGACCCCATGGACTGAGTTTTCTTGACAAAGACACTGGAGTGCTTTGCCATTTCTTTCTCCAGTCTTGTCTAGGGGGGTTTGAAGGACAGAGTTCTGGGTCTTGAGTCAGGAAGACCTCAATTCAACTCTAACCTCAGACACTTACTAGCTGTGTGACTCTGAGCAAGTCACTTAACCTCTGTTTGCCCTAATCTACTGGAAAAAGAAATGGCGAACCATTCCATTATCTTTGCCAAGAAAACTCCATGGACAATGTGGTCCTCAGGGTGATGAAGAGACTGACATGACAGAACAAAAGGCAGGTCCCAAAACCAAGAGACAGACCTGAGAACCTCATCAGTTTCCACAAAGTGCCCTACTGCTGCAAGCCACCATTGCTTTACTAATGCCCTTGTATTCTAATCCCTTCCTTTGATGCAAAGTCACAATATGCTATTTTGCCTCTACACTGGAGCTTTAGTGTCCTCGTGGGTTCATGCCACCAGGCCTCACTGTGGGTGAAAGCATTCTAACGAGGTCCTTCCAGTAATTTCAGTTGTAGAAGTCCTTGGACTCAGTTCAAGGCAGACCTATTTTATACTGGGTGGAATTCTGTGCTTCTGTCTTTCATCCAGTGTCCAAAACATTTACAATCACAGATTGTGCCCCAGAGTTAATGTTAAGCTAAATGGCACAGATAGTCAACTCTAAATCAAACTAGAACATTCAGTGCTCTTCACATCTGGCCAGGTAAGGGAAGAACAGACTTTCTATAGTGGACAATTCTATAACTTTTTAGAACTAAGAGTAATGAGTTCATATTCTGCACTATTTCTAGGTTAGCATGAAAATATTTCAAAAAACAGCTTAACAAAGCACTAATGTAAAGTGCTGAATATCAATTGGATGAAAATGCTTTAGCACAGACCGTACATAAGGCCACAGATGGAATATTTGGCCATCTGGACCAAGAATTACACTTTGAAAATGGGGATTGGAGAATTGTATACCAACTATTCTGCCCTCCACCAAGAAAGAAGCATATTGTAATGGATAGCTACTGTACTTTGACTCAGGAGACCTGGTTTCATATCCCAACTTACCAGCTGTGTGAAGGTAGGTAAATAATTTGGTCCCTTCAAGCCTCTGTATCTTCTTCTTTAAAATGGAAGTGATAATGCACTATCTGCCTCATGGGGGATTTTGTGGAAAATACTCTTCAGATCCACATGGATGTGGCTTCTTACAGCTATGCATTTATGGAAGTCTTCAACTGATTCAAGGTTAGGATGAATCTATTAAGATACAATTCAAGAAGAAAAATGTAGAAGTCATATATTGGGGAAACAGCGAGGTGGCCTAGTGGTTAGAGTTCTGGTTCTGGAGACAGGAAAACTTGAGCTCAGATTTGACCTCAGTTACTTCCCAGCTGTGTGAACCTGAGCAAGTCGTTTAATCTGCTTGCCACAGTTTCCTCATCTGTAAAATGAGGATTATAGTAACACCAACCTCCCAGAGTTGTTGTAAGAATTGAATGAGATAATACTGCAAAGTGCTCAGCACTGTGCCTGGTAATTAGTATGCATTATATAAATGTTAGCTAAAATTATTAACTAGGTTCTAAGAATCAACTTCACAAGTACAGTATGGGGTGGAGAGGGGAGGGAAGCAGGGACTAGATAGCAGTTGGCCTGAAAACGATCTCAGTATGAATCAGCAGCACAATATGGTGGCAAAAAACAGACAAAAGTGGAATATTTGGCTGCCTTAAATGAGGTATAGGTTCTGGGAATAAGGAGGTAATAGTCTCCATATTCTGTTCTGCATGCCGCAGTTTAAGTAAACATTGATATACAGAAGAAGTTTCAGAAGAGGCTAGTGGTGGAAAACTTTGAGTCCATGTTGTATCAGGCCCAGTTGAAGGAACTAAGAAAGAAAAAGTAGATTCAAGGGATAAGTAAAAGGTGTTTTCTAGTCATGTGAGTTGTCATGTCAAAAAGGGATTAGATTAGCCCAAAAAGACAGAACTGGGAGCAACAGATAGAAGTTAGAAAGACGTAGATTCAGTCTAGGCTTTAGGACAACTTCCTAATTTAAGCTGCCCCTATGCCTCCAAAAGTGGTAGATTTCCCTTCATGGGAAGTCTTCAAGAAGAATCTAGAGGAATACTTGCTGGGAAAATGACAAGAAGGATTCCTTTCATGTATGGGCTGGACTAGATGACTGTCGAGATTCTTACTAATTCTCAAATTCTGTGATTCTGTGTGATGGAATCTGAGAAATGGTTTGGGCCCTTTTACTGTGGCACCCAAGACCTTTCCCAAAGTTTTCTAATAGATTGGGAGATATTCATCCTTACATACATATTTTTAAATTTAAGTGAATTTTTAAATGAATAAAAATTTATTTTTGGAGGAAAGGAGGGAAAGAAGGAATGATGGATGGAAGAAAGGAAGAAAGGGAAGAAGGGAGAGAGGAAAGAAGGAAGGAAGGAAGGAAGGAAGGAAGGAAGGAAGGAAGGAAGGAAGGAAGGAAGGAAGGATGGAAGGAAGGAAGGAAGGAAGGAAGGAAGGAAGGAAGGAAGGAAGGAAGGAAGGAAGGAAGGAAGTCATTCTGCACCCTGATAGTCCAACACTTACCTGTTGCTTAGCTGTCTTTATAACGTTGTTGCTATTGTATAAATTGTTCTCCTGGTACTTTTCACTTCAGTGTGTATCAGTTAATACAAATCTTCCCAGGTTTCCCTAAAGCAATTCCTTATCTTTTCTTATGGCACAAAATTGATGTATCAGAGTTTGTCCACAGACCTTTGAGAAGAGACGCTGTTCTTCCCCTTTCTCAACCCACCAAACAAAACTGAAGCTTTTTTGGTTTTTTGGTGTGTGTTTTTCACAGCCAGGAACAACAACAGTAATAAATGAATAACAATAGCAATATTTATATAGCATTTTCGAGTTTGCAGAGTACCTTAAAAATATGATTTCACTGGATCCTCATCTCAACCCTGAGAGGCAGCTGCTTTTGTTATTTCCATTTTGCAGATAAGAAAATAAGGCAGAAAGAGGTGAAGTGAGTTACCCAGAGCCCAAGAGCTAAGTGTCTGAGGCCAGATTTAAACCCGTCTTCCTGATTTCAGATGCAGGGCTCTAACCATTGTACCACCTAGCTCCCTCTAAGTGAAAAGAATTTGCTCAGTGGAAATGTCCCTTAAGTCAGTAACCTGAGAAAAACAAATTCATAGGAGTAAAAAGGATTCTCTTGAAGCCTTTACACTTTGTTAAGAAGTCAGCAGAGAACTTTACACTTCATTGAAAATCCATTAAAACAATTACCAGGTCATTAGCACGGACTTCTAAGTACTAGTTTCCAAACCTAGCCTACTAGAGAAATCGCTTTGATAGACACTTTGACTTCCTTAGCATGCACAGTCCCACAGAGTTTTATATAGCCAGAGACAGAAAGAGTCCCCAGAGTTGTGTTCTTTGCTAATATTATCATTTAAGTCACATTTTATAAAAACATGTATTAAGGACCTACTTAATAAGGACATACAGGACCACTTGTATCCCTGCTAGGGCCCTGGGGAAAGAAAGGAGGGAGGAAGGAAGGAAGGAAGGAAGGAAGGAAGGAAGGAAGGAAGGAAGGAAGGAAGGAAGGAAGGAAGGAAGGAAGGAAGGAAGGAAGGAAGGAAGGAAGGAAGGAAGGAAAGAAGGAAGGAAGGAAGGAAGAAAAGAGAATGAAAGAAACAAAGAAAAAGAAAAAGTTCCTTCAGTTCAGGGGACTTATATTCAATAGGGGAAAGAAGTAAAGAAAGAAAGAAATTTAAAATAAATGCAAATGAAATAAACAAAAAAAGAGTGTAAAGAGAACAGGAAAAGGCCTAGTATGGGAGCTGAAACTTTAGCTGCCTCATGAAGAAGGCAAAGGAATGTAAGTGATAGATGTGAAGAAGCAGCATATCCCAGAAAACGGGGAACAGCCTTTGCAAAGGCATGGAGGGGGGAGATAGAATGCAAGGTATAGGGAACAACAAACAGTCCAGTCTGCCTTGGTGGCATGGTGGATAGAGAACTTGAGTCAGAAAGACTCTATTTCAGATACTACAACCTTGTAACCCAGAGTGACCAATAATCTCAGCCTTCATTTCCTTATCTGTAAAACAGAGATGATTATTTAGATAACCGAGATAACCAAACAGAGATAATGGATGATAGAGATAATAATAGAGATAACTCCCAAAGCTGTTAGGTAATAAAAGAAAATAATATACGTGAGGTGCTTTGGAATCTGTGAAGTGCTGTATAATCATTAGCAACTGCCAAGGAATGATATAAAATCAGTTTGGGCAAAATAGGATGATTCTAGATCATGAAACAATTTAAATGCCAGAAAGAAATGTTTATTTCATCTTTAAGGCAGTGAGGAACCAAAGAAGCTTATTTAGACCTGTGTCTTTGCTGTTCATTAATTTCAGTTGTGTCTGACTCTTTGTGACTCCATTTGGGATTTTCTTGGCAATACCATTTCCTTCTCCAGTTCATTTTGCAGATGTGGAAATTGAGGCTAATAGGATTAAATGTTTTACCTAGAATCAGCTAGTACCCAGAGTATGGCTAGTAAGTGTCTGAGACCAGATTAGAACTCAGGTCTTCCTGACTCCAGGCCCAGCTCTGTACTGCTATGCCACCTAACTCTCCCTTTGCTTTAGGAATATTAATGGAAGCTGTATAGAGGACATTTTGAAAATAGAAGATAATGGGGAAAAAAGAACACTCATGAGATTCTTGCAGTCATCCAGTTGAGAGGTGATGACATCCTTAATAACCATGTGAGTGAAAAGGAGGGAAAGGATGGGACACATTATGGAAACAAAACTGACATGACCAGATAACTAATGGACTGGGGAGATGGGAGAGAATTACAGCGCTTTGGAGGTTGTGAACAAAAGTGATTTGGAAGGATGGTGACCCTTTCAAAAACAGGGAAATTAAGTCTTGGTGGGTTTTGGGGGAAAAGAGCCTGAGTTCTGTTTTGGACATTTTCAGGTAGAGATGCCCTGGGAAATGTAGGTGAAAATGTCCAGTAAGCAGTTAATATTCAAGGAAAACTGCTTGCACTTTATAAATGTTTGTTCACTTGGCTATTTGAACTACACTCAAGTAAATATGATACTTAAAGAAAGATGATAATAATCAGTATACAGACTGGATCCATGATTTTGTTATTATAAAAAGCAACTCCGACTAACATGGGCCAGACATTTCTTGACAACTTTAAAGTAGGAGTGCAAAACATGCCACTCTGGGCATTATGGTGATAGGCAACATTCCCAGTAAGGCTGAACCAGATTAAAATATAATTGGAAAATACTGAACATAATAAATTTTTAAAATAGTATAGAAGATAGGTAATGTTAATATGTAGTTTTCTATGAGAATATGCGGTTGCAGAAATCCTTCTGTATAGTTTAGTGGACCCATTTCTACTTGAGTTTCATCTGCCTAATTTAGAGAGCCTCCTAACGCACTGAGAGTCTTAAGTGATTTCCCCAAAGTCACAGTCAATACTTATTGGTCGTAGCATTTGCCTTCTCCACCCCATATTCCCAGCTCTGAGGCTGGCTCTCTTTCCACTATGCTATTATTGTATGAGCTGTCATTTTTGCAAATGTCTTTATGTCTCATTTTATACTCACAACGACTTTTTGAGGTAGGTTTAATTATCACCACTCCCATTTCACAGATGAGGGAACTAATGCTCTGAGTTTCAATGTCTTGCTCAGAGTCACACAGCTAGTGAACATCTCAGTAACTCCAAGCCCAACATGTCATCCAGGAAACAATAAAGCAAGATGTTGACCAGATGTTCCCATTTTGGGACTTTCTGATCTGCAATGACGCTTATGCTGAAGATCTGCTGCTCACATTAGATTCCATCACCACACACTACTATGTATATCTTTCACAGATGAAAGACACATTGGGCTTCCAAGAGGGACCGAGACTCAGTGACAGAGGTCCTTGAGGTCAGGGACTCCATCAGATAGATAGGTAGATAGATGACAGATAGACAGACAGACAGACAGACAGACAGATAGACAGACAGACAGACAGACAGATAGATAGACAGACAGATAGATACATAGATACATAGATAGATAGACAGACAGACAGACAGACAGAGAGAGAGAGGTAGGTAGACAGACAAATGTGCAAAACCTTTCATTTGGGTGTGCACCAAGGAAAATTTATTCTTAAAAAAAAACATTTATGGAATACTCAATCACAAAGGACATCATCTATTTATCAAATGAAATAAACTAAAGCTTAAACAATTTTAATTTTTGTTTTTGAAACTAACATACTTTGAAAGCATTTTCTCCGGAAGAGAACATATATGGTCCTTTGGCTATAAATCTTTTTATGTATGTACTTTGTTGCTTAGAGTGGATAAAGCATGGGGATTCGGAAGACCTGAGTTCAAATCCTTCCTCAGACTCTTAACACAGATGTGCCCTGGGGAAGTCATTTGACCTCTCTGTGTCTCAGTTTCCTAATCTATAAAATGAGTAGAATGATAATATCATCTACGTCACAGGATTGTTGTAGGTTTTCAATATGTATAATTTATTTTTAGTATATATTTTAATACATATTATTTATATTTATAATTTTTTATAGTTTAATATATTCTTAATATATTTGTTTTAATATATATAAAGTGTTTTGCAAAACTTTAAGGGATATATAAGCTCTCATCATCATCATTATTTATTATTCTTGTTGCTGCTCTATCTCTCCACAGTAGCCAGTAGTGTCTTAAAACAAATCATTCACGCCAATAAACATTTATTGAATGAATAAATGCTGTTCCCACTTCCCAGAGAGTTTTGTTATTAATAAATGTTTGATGACATTTATCAGCTATCTGAACATGGATGAACAAATCAATTAACCTCTCAGGGTCTTGTTTCTTTATCTGTGAAATGGGCATAACATACTCCTCAAAAGACTGTCTTGAGGAAAATCCTATTTAAATGCGAACAACCATTACTCATCTCCATTTTTCAACTAACCAAACATCCTCAGAATCTAGAAAGGAAATGAGTAAAGGAGCTCTGAGCTCTGCTCTGCAGCAAGAAGGGAGAACTGGCCCTGAAGGCAAAGAATCAAATTTCTTGCTTACTGCCTGAGCAACTTTGACAAGTCACTTAAGCCTTTTGAGCCTCAGTTTCCTTATCTGTAAAACGGAAGAGGGTGTGCTTGGGCTATATGACCTCTTTTCCAGATCTGTGGTTGATCCTATGTTTGACCTTATGATTCTATGCCTGACTTACTGTCTCCCAGTCATTGTTTGTCTCCTAGACTGAAGTCTAGGTCACTTTACAGAAGTAACTGATACATCATTCATTTTTTAAATTAATTTTGCACTCATATAAGCATTTTTATAGAAAGCAAATGGTACTTTTGATAGTTTTATATCTATTTCTACTCCTTTTTTCTGTGTTTCCTCTTTGAAAACTTGTAACTGAAGAACTGTTTCCTATTGCCTCTATCTCATATATGATGCTTTGTCATTGTGAGGCTCAGAAATACATCTTTTTCTGAGAAATGAAAGCTTTGAAGATCTATAAAAGGGGGAAGAGGAGAGATCGTGTGGTCCTTTCTGATAGATAAAAGTATAGAAAGAATGGCTAAAGTTACCACATATCAATCTTGACAAAGTCCCTTTAAGAGTCAAATATAATCACAAAAACAAGGTATCATTTTACCAAAATTATACTGCAGTGGGTGAATGAAAAGTTGAATGCAAATGTCTCCTATCACTAGGAGAAAACACAAAGTGCTCCCCTAGACTTGTATCTTACACTTTCCTTGCCCCCCCAAAAAGAAAAGCCTTCCATTCTCAGTCAGAAATATCCATTAAAATCAGTAGGCATAACATTTCTTTGGGATTTTAAGATATTTTGTTCTCTCCAAATAGAGTTCTTCTTTGCCCTCGTCTCCCCACAGTGTCTCAGACTTACAACCCAGATCTGGATGGAAGGAATGCCACATTTCACTCAGTAACCTCTCCATCTCCCCAAGTCTGCCAGATTAAGAAAGCTACAAACCCGTTCACACCAGCTCCAGCTCCCAGTGGGTTTCATTCAGTTGTTCTCCTTATTTATGGTCAGTTTCAGAACCAAACCTGTCCCTTGCAAGGTCTGCCAAATGTGGGGTGACAGAGGTGTGTTTCTCTCTTTCCTTTTCGGCCCCACAGCTTATCTCTGTCTCAGTTTCCAAGAAAACCAAATATCATTAGGTTTCTGAAAATATTTGTCTTGGAACACTGGGGAAATTCCTAGTTGTTGAGAAAAGGCTGTTTTCAAGAAGCCAGGGAATAAATCTCCAGATGATGTGGGGGTCCCCTAGTGATAGCTGTACTCACAAATTTGCCGGAGGTAAAGCACAGCCAACAGTGGCCTCCCTGTTTAGTTGGGGGACTGGAGGGAAAAAAATCATACCAGGCAACAATCCAAGAGGAAGCTTGTTCGAGGTCTGGTGGGAACTGAAATCCCTGAATTTCATTCACCAATCACATCAACACTCATTGGAGGCACCAAGAAGGCCAGACAAGTGGTGATTTAATATTTATCCCCATGAAATATATAAAGATGTCCTCACTCTTGTCGGCCCCTTTTAAGCCTATGTGAGAAGAGCTGAAGTGTGAGGGCTCATTACTGCTTTTCTTTAATACTTATAGCTACCCAAGCCACAGCAGATTTTCAATTCACTTATTCAACCAGCCAGTATATGCCTGCTCTGGGCCAGGCACAGTGCTAGGCACAGGAGATTCAAAGCAAAAATGAAAGGACCCCTTACATTTTGTTTGAAAACATCACATACATAGACACATAAATATAAACAAACATAAAATAATGGGGAAGGAGGAAGCAGTATGGTCAAAAGCAACTGGAGGCTGGATGTTAAATACTGAATATATATAATCAGCCTGTACAGATAAGTTGCAGCCAGATGTTCAGCCAAGATAATTAAGGAAACCCTTTCATCATGGTTTCCATCCCTCCCCCCTTTCCTTTTCAGATGAAGATGTTACCACAGTCTATTTCTCTGAGACCTTTGCTTTTGAGAACTTATTACTGCCTCTTGACCTTCTGTGAAAGTTGGAAAGGGGAGAAGGGTGGAGTGGCTAGACAGAAGAGGCTATGGGCCATCTGCAGATCCAACAAGGGACTCTCCAGTCTAGCTGATAGCAATATGAATTATAAGTACTGGGGCCCAAAGTGTTTAGTTATGGTTAATTTATAGCTAAACACACTGGTATTTAGTGGAACAAAAAAGGTCATTAATGTCTTACTAGGAAGCAATTAAATTAACAGCTCAGAGCCATTCATCAAATCACAAAACAGATGCTAAACTTTTCTACAAGAAATCAGACATATATGTGTGTTTGTGTGTATGTATGCATATATGTATGGGTGTATGGATATATACACAAACATATCTGTATGTGTATATGGGTATCTGTGTATACACATGTGTATATGTGAATACATGTATACAAATATGTAGATAAATAAAATGCATACTCACTTCTCTCAGAACCTCTAAACAAAAATTTACTTTCTTCATAGTTCAGCTGGATAATCCCTAGGATGAAAGTCAATGATTTTAGTTTCAAATTTTGGCTCTTAACACACACTCCCTGGGTGATCCTACTCAAGTGAATTAAAAACTCTGGTCCTCAATTTTCTCATTTACAAAATGTAGAGATTTGGTTAGATGATCTCAAAGGTCTCTTCAAAGGC
Organism: Notamacropus eugenii; assembly: GCF_028372415.1. Lineage (NCBI taxonomy): Eukaryota > Metazoa > Chordata > Mammalia > Diprotodontia > Macropodidae > Notamacropus > Notamacropus eugenii. The sequence goes on from NC_092873.1 coordinate 492,227,618, forward strand.
TAAATGCTATAACCAGGGTGGTTCAGATACCAACTCTGCTATTTACTACCTCTGTGACCTTGAATAAGTTATTTCATCTCTCTTGACCCTAGTTTTCTTCATATGTGTAATGAGGAAGTTGCTGTAGATGGTTCCTAAGATCTTCATCTTCATCCTCAGTCATAAGCAGAGACTTTCTCCCAGTAGATGGTATGTAATAAGCTCCCCTGAAGGCAAGAACTGTTTCAATTTTTACTTTGTATTCTTGACATCCATCACAATACACAAGACACAGTAGGTGTTTAATAATTACTTATTTAATATGTAGGATGCATTTCAATCCATTTTAAAACTACAGAAATAATCAAGAAATACTGAACAGATCTGAACCTTAACTGCTTTCGCTCTGCCTTCATGCTTGCATCCAACAACTGCAGTTACTCATCCAGGATTTGCCATTTTTAGTCAGCCGAAACACAAGTAGTTAATTCCAAGACTGCTATAAGAGCTGGTCACCTTGTGTGACTACAAGACATAACAGTGACTAAACCTGGCATTTGTGCACCTGATCAAAAAAAATCAAGTTTGAGTTGATGCTGATTATTTGCTTTTACTTTGTTTTGCATATAAAAAAATCACATTTAATAGATTTGGGAATGAATTTCAAAATTTTGTTGGATTTATTTTTGGTAAGGAGGGCAAGATTTTGTCTTTATTGGTGGAAGCATCTTCATATAAAGAAAATCCCAATAATTTGCACTTTGAAGACAATAATATAAAGGAAAACAATTTGGACAGACTTTTGAATTCTCTCCAATTGTTGCGGTAACCATCCATGACTCCTTATAAAGAAGTGAGCATTCCTCTTTTGGTTGATGGATTAGAGAGGTACATTGAGACATACATTTTCAGATACTACCAATTTATGTGTTTGTTTTTGATTGACTATAATTATTTGTTATAAAAGGTCTTATTGAGGGGAAAAGAGGAAGCAAAATATGTCAGTAAAATATTAAAAATAAATGTTTGCTCTTTGTCCATTTCTGAAGAGGACTAATGACATGACAGGGTGATGACTTGTCAGTGAATTGATTTGAGTGAGACAGAGCTGTGTAAAGTCATCAGCTTCACTCTCTCTTCTAGAGTCATCAAAGTCCAGCGACAAGACAAAACTCAGGATGACTGGTGATGGCCCTCGATCCAGTAGGAGACCTTGGCATCATCAATGCCTCACCAATCTCAAAGCACTCCACGGTGCCTGCTTGAGTCGCCTCCATGGTTGTTGGAACAAATTGTTCTCATCCACCCATTCCACCAGGGGAAGTCTTCACATGCTTGAGGTAGATATCCCCTAACTTACCAATAGGTTTGAGGACTGCTGGTTACCCACTGTCTGCCAAGATGGTTTTACTAGGATATAATCAGTGCACATGCTACAGCTTTTTGGAGCCACAGGTGAGAGTTGGACACCAAATATGGATTAACAACACTGGAAAGGTCTTGGTGAACCCTCACAGGAGAGGTGCTGGTCCTCCCTGAATACCCATGTACCCCTAAGATAGAAGAAAATAAAACAAAGTTCAGAAGGGGAAACAGACAAAAAGGGCAATGTTTATACTATCCTGTTAAATTTAATAGATACTTTAAAAAAAACAACTTGTACTTAACGGAGTTCATATTCAATCTTATTTTTCTGTTCCTTTTTTTGTATGTGGAAATGTTCATGTTTATTAAGTTCACAATGAAAAAATATATATTTAAAGGTTAACCAACCTGGTGAATGTAGTGGGTACAGAAAACACATCCAACACAGTCAGATCAAAAAATACAAATATGTCATCTACATGGCTTCATTTTATTGGATAAATGCTGCATCTTCTAACTTGCTTTGGATGTTTCCTCCTGGTCCTGAAGAAGCATGGGGCACTTAAAGCTTTAAATACAATCTCTTCCTTTATAAAGAATCTAATGGGATCAAAGTAGTATGTGTATCAGGAAAAGCCCTACCACATCACTACTAAACACAACTGAACAATGCAAGGCACGACCAAGAATTTTTTTCTTTCTAATTCCAAAGCATGCACGCACATGTGCATGTGCACACGCAGAGAGAGAGAGAGAGAGAGAGAGAGAGAGAAGAAGAGAAAATTCCCCCTAAAGCCCAAGGTGTGGTTTCTCTTAGCTTACATAAGTACAAATACTAACAACTGCAAAGCTGTTCTGGACTCTGCACTGAAAATCTCTCATCCCAGGGGTCTAAACAGCTCTGGAACATTTGAGAAAATTGTCAAAACCTCGTTCATCCAAGCTGATCTTCCCATTGCTTTCCACAGTTAAAAAAAAATGCCACTTAACCTTCTTAACTAAGGGATCAGTGATTTTGAATTTTGTACATGTATTGTCTCCTTTACTTTTGCCATCTCCCTACCTAGAGAAAGAAAGAAGTCCCTTGTGGAATCACACATTTGGACAAGAGAGGAGGGGTCGCTTACGTAAGTGAGCACTCTGCAGGATGCCAGAGTTGCTGCTCCAGAGGCATGTACCTGACACATAAGAACAACCCCATGAATAGTTGCTGGCTGATTGAATGACTGGAGTTATTAGAGTATTCAAAAGCAGCTCCCCTGGAGGCTGGCTACATGGAGACTCTAGAGCCTTTTTCCCAAAATATCTTAGCAACACCAGCTTCCCCTTTCCACCTCACTGATGAAAAAAATCACTTGATGCAAATGGTCAACTGGTATGGTGCAACCCCTTTAAGATGCTGGTATTGGAAGACAGGACTAAGTCTCTCATTCAGGTCAACTTTCATCAGTCATTCACAGAACATAGAGAGAGGCTGCTTTTTTGTGCAAATGAATTGATCCATAGCATATCCCTTCCTACAGTATGGGTGTGGCAATGGTGGCAGACTTCTAGAGATCTAGTCAGATTAAACAATTAGATATTGTTTCAAAATTTAATCAATCTCATATGAATGAATGAATATAAAAGCTAAGTTGCAGCAATGCTGATTTTCTAAGGGACTTACATTCTCAAGAGGGACACAACATCACTAGGAACATTCAGTTAAGAGCAGATAGAAATGGCTAGTGGACTTTAGGGTGCAGCAGAATGACACTTGGAAATTCATCTTCTTTCCTGTTATTTCTTTTAATTGAAAGACATTTATTTCTGATGCTGGATCACTTGATGGTGCTAAGAACTTTTGTGACAAGAACTTTATTTTTTGGTTCCTTAATACTTATGACTACCAAGAAGGTGGAGGTTACAAACTTCCAAGGTTATGTCTCTTCAAGGTTTCTACCCCTGAAGGATCCTACAGAAGTAGGGCTGGTGACCTGAGGTGCTGTTATCCATAGGGTTCTTGGCTGTCTTCACCTGAGGGTCCCACAGAGTATGCCCACAGAATTTACACAATCTCTGACTTGAAAGACATCTTAAAGGTCAATTAAATTCAATTAAATTCAATCAGACAAGGGCTTATTAAGGACTTATTTATTTCAGACATTTTATTGGTCACTTGAGATAAAAAGACAAAATTGAAACAGTACCTGCTCTCATGAACTTTATATTGTATTAGGGGGAAACAGCAAGCACATACACAAATAAATATAAGATGAATTTAAATTAAACATAAATTAATTGGAGGAAGTACTAACATCTGGGAGGATCCAGAAATGGTTCTTGTAGGAAATAGTAATTAAGTTAAGCCTTTAAAAAGATAGGAATTCCAAGAAGTAGATATGAGGAAGGAGAGCAAGGATGAGCAATAGGTTATTCAAAAGTATGAATGTTACAGATTTGCTGTCCAGAAGGGTGACCTTTAAGCAGGTGAGATTAGCTGGAACGTAAAGTATATGAGGGTGAATACTACACAGTCTGAAAGAGGATGTACTTAACAATATCCCTGATAGGGTAGAAGAGTGGAATAGGTTAGATACTCGACACAGTAGTCAATGAATATAGCAATCTACTGTTTGATAAACCCAAGGACCCCAGATTCTGAGATAAGAACTCACTGTTCAACAAATATTGCTGAGAAAATTGGATAACAGCATGGCAGAAATTGGGCATAGACCAATGTCTGACACCATTCACAAGAATAAAGTCCAAATGGGTACATGATCTAAATATAAAGATTGAAACTATAAACAAATTAGTGGAACAAGGAATAGTGTATTATCAGATTTATGGAGAATGGAAAAATTTTTGACTAAACAAGAAATAGAAAACATTATGAAGTGCAAAATGGATAATTTTGATTACATTAAATTGAAAAGTTTTTGCACAAACAAGCCCAATGCAACCAAGATCAGGAGGGAAGCAAAAAACTGGGAAAGAATTTTTGCAACTAGTATCTATAATAAAGGTCTCATTTCTAAAATATATAGAGAACTGGGTCAAATGAACAACAAAACAAGTCATTCCCCAATGAATAAACAGTCAGAGGATATGAACAGGCAATTTTCAGAAGAAGAAATTAAAGCTATCGATAGTCATATGAAAAAATGCTCTAAATCACTATTGATTGGAGAGATGCAAATCCAAACAACTCTGAGACACCACATCACATCCATCAGATTGGCTAACATGACAAAACAGGAAAATGATAAATGTTGGAGAAGATGTGGGAGAGGTGGAACACTAATTCATTGTTGGTGGAGCTGTGAGCTGATCCAAACATTCTAGGGAGCAATTTGGAACTATGCCCAAGGGGCCACAAAAGTGTGCATACCCTTTGACCCAGCAATACTACCTTTAGGACTGTATCCCCAAGAGATCATAAAAATGGGAAAGGGTCCTACATGTACAAAAATATTTATAGCAGCTCTCTTTGTGGTGGCCCAAAACTGGAAATCAAGGGGATGCCCATCAACTGGGGAATGGCTGAATAAATTGTGGTATATGAATGTAATGGAATACCATTGTGCTATAAGAAATGATGAACAGGAAGACTTCAGAGAGGCCTGGAAAGACTTATATGAACTGATGATGAGTGAAAGGAGCAGAACCGGGAGAACTTTGTACACAGCAACAACCACAGTGTGCAAGGAATTTTTCTGGGAGACTTAGTACTTCATTGCAATGCAAGGACTTAAAAAATTCCCAATGAATTCTTGAGGCAAAATGCCTTCCACATCCAGAAAAAGAATTGTGGAATTTAATCACAGAATGAAGCAGACCATTTTCTTTTGTATTTTGTTTTGTTTTATGATTTCTCCCACTCATTTTAATTCTTCTATGCAATATGATTAAGGTGAAAATGTATTCAACAGGAATGTATGCATAGAACCTACATAAAATTGTATGCCATCTCAGGGAGGGAGTATGGAGGGAGGGGGGATGGAAGGGAAGAGAGGTGAAAAAAATCTAAGACATACGGAAGTGAGTGTAGAACACTGAAAACAAATAAAATAATTTAATTGAAGAAAAACATTATCCCAGATAAACAAGGATCAAACCAAGACATCTGATCAGAAGGAACTCTTCTTCTTAAGCCCATCCCATCTTAGGATATCTCTAATGACAAACATTTTTTCCCCTTACATTTCAACCTTTGCTTGAAGACTGCTATAATGTCCCTCTCACTTGCCCTTACATGTCTTCTCCAAGTCAAATATTCCCAGTTACTTCAGCCAATTGGAATATGGTTTCTAATGCTCTCACAACCCTCTAGCTCAACTAAGTTCACATTCTAGTTCATCAAAGACCTTGTAAAAATCTAGTAGAACTGAAAACTATCCTTAAGATGGGTCTGATAGAAGCAAAGTACAACAGGATGATTACTTTCATTTTTCAAGATATCATATACCTTTTAATGCAGCTTAAGATCACTTTTGGGTTTTTTGTCTCCCATTTCATTATATTTTTGACTCATTGGTGAACTTGCACACCACTTAAACATCTTAGCCAGTTTTTGTTTTCACATAAATTGTCCAACTCTGGCTTGTTTGCCCTATACGAATACAACTGATTTATTTTAACCCAGCTGACTTTTCATATATAACTCTTGAATTTCATCCTTTTGTTTAATCACAGAATCTCAGATTTGGGTGAAAGCCCAGAAGCCATCTACTCTAACCCATCCCTGAACAAGAATCCCCTAAATTTTTAAAAGATCAGTGACATGGTTCATCAATCACATCTTCTGGTTGTGATATGAACTCTGGAATGTAATTAATTTAGGCTGTTTAACTTGAACACATTGAGGGCAGGTCCTTTATCTTCTCCTATTTTATCTTGGGTTTCAATTCTCTATTAATCATTATCGTTTTATCCTTTCCAATATACAGATTTTTTTTCCTTTTTGCTATATATAGGAATAAGGACTGACCCTCTGATTTTATTGATCTAGGGAAATTCCAGATGAGGAAATTTCCTCTACCAATACAGAACTGCATATTCTCTTTTGACTAGTAAGGCAGTAGCCTTAGGTTCTGAGAATACTAAAAGGCTAAGTGGTTTATCCAGGATCACACAAAGGATATGTGTCAGAGAGAGGACTTGAAACCAGGTCTAACTCTGAGCCACTCTCTATCCATTACACAAAATAGAAACAAAATTTGGGTTTAAAACTTCTGCCTTCTTGCTGCTTTCTATTCTAAGAGATCTAGATTAACAGATCCAATCACTAATTTGAACTACCTTCTTCCTCCAATGTAGTTTAAAAATTTGTGGCCTTTTTCATTGACCTTCTTCACCTGTCTCAACTTATTCCTAGCTTTGTCACTCTTGATACCATTCTTAGAGAATCATACTATTCCTTCATATTCAGCTCTTTTTACTTGCCCTTTTTTCCACTTTCCATGTACATCATTTTGAAATCTAAGTTGGCCAGTGAGCTCCTTGTGTGTCCACATCATTCTTTTTAGACAGCTCTCCATTTTTTTCACTCGTTGGAATTGTGTTTTTGTCTTCAGAATTTCATCCTTAAGAGTTTCCAATCTCATGAGAAGTAAGGAGGAGGAGAATTTCAGGAAAACCTAGAAAGACTTACATGAACTGATGCCAAATGAAACGAGCAGAATCAGAACATTGTACACAACTACAACAACACTGTGTGATGATCAGCTATGACAGACTCAGCTCTTCTCAGAAATACAATGATCCCCGACAATTTCCAGACTCATGATTCCAAATGTCATCCCCATCCAGAGAAAGAACTATGGAGTCTGAATGCAGATGGAAGTATACAATTTTCATTTTTGTTTGATATTTTTTTCCTTCTTGTGGTTTTTCCCTTTTGTTCTTATTCTTCTTTCACAACATGACTAATGTGGAAATATGTTTAATATGATCATACATCATATACTGCTTGCTGTCTTGGGGAGGGGGGAAAGAAGGGAGGAAAATTTGGAACTCAAGATCTTACAAAAATGAATGTTGAAAACTATCTCTACATGTAATTGGAAAAAAATACTATTAAGTGCAGTAGCAATAACAATAACAACAAAAAAGCCTCCAATCCCTCCTAGTTGGCTTCCTCAGTGGAATTTTCACTCTCTTTCTGCCTTTCAAAATCCAAATGATCAAAGTCTTGGTCATGTGTCAGACCCTGGCCAGCTTTCCACTTTTCATCTACACTACTCTAAGCAGCATTCTCAGTATGGAGATGGCTCTGTTCCTGTCACCCACTTCTCTGATTAGTGAATTCTTGATCAAAACCGCTATTTAAGGAAGTTTCCCGGTCATCCATATTCACTTCTGTATTCCCTCCTGACCCTCTAGACTTTTCTGCATTGCACCCATACAGATAACCTCTACCTGCTTTGTTACAGCTCTCCTCTGTGTGGTATCTTTCTTTATTAGAATATAAGCCCTTTGAGGGCAGAGATTGATTCTTTTTTGGCTTGTATTTGTCTTCTCTGGTCTTGGCATAGTGTCAAGCACATAGTAATTGCTTAATAAATTCTCTCTTTCTCTCTCTCTCTCTCTCCATATATATATATATATATATATGTATGTATGTATGTATCTATATATGTATGTATATATATATGTATATATATATATGCATGTGTATATATATGTACATATACATATATATCCATCTATCTGTCTATCTAAGATAATATAACAGAGTAGGTAGAGAATATGCCTCTGATTCAGGAATACTTGGGTTCAAATCCCAAGACTAGAAATTCTATGTCTGAAATATCCTGGCTATGTAACCTTGGGCAAGTCACTTAACATCTCAATCCTCCAGGTAACTCTCTAAAAGGATAAGTCTCAGGGCAGGTACTCACTTATATTTGCAGAATTTCTCCATCTAGAAATCTGCTACATCACTATTGACAGCAACAGCAATAATAACTGGTATTTATATAGCACCTACCACGTACCAGATCCTATGCTAAGCACTTCACAGTATTATTTTATTTGATTCTTACAACAACTTTGAGGGATAGGTGTTATTATTATCCCCATTTTACAGTTGAAGAAAACTGAGGCAGAAAGAGGTTCAGTGACTTGACCAGGTGCATATAGCAAATCGGGATCTGAGACAGAATTTGAATTCAGGTCTTACCAACACTCTGTCCACGGTACCACCTGGATGCCTCTCAATGATGCCTACTCAGTGAAATCATGGGACTAGGACTTATCTCTTGCTGTTATAAGCTCTGAGGCAAAATAATCGTTCATATCCCTACTGTTTACCCAGTTCAGTAAACATTGAGTACCAAAGGCATGCACTAAGGAAAGATGAAGAAAAGATTTTTTTAATGACACAGTCCTTGCCATTAACAAGCTCATATTCTATTATACAACCTTTCTAGAAATATACTAGAAAATCTGGGTCTGTCTATTCACTGAACTCAAAGATGAACATAATGACTTTGTCCCATTTTTGTTACTGTCTATGGGACCTTGTCCAAATCACATTTCAGGGCCTCAGTTTTAGTGGCTATAAAATGAGGGAATTAAATAAGAAAGTCAGAGTTAACTTAATTTATGTAGCATTTTAGATTTAGAAAGCATCTTACAAAGTTTATTTCATTTTGTCTTTACAATAACCCTATGAAGTAGCTTCTATTTTTATCTCCATTTAATAAATGAGGAAACTAAAAATGAGTGAGGTTAAATGACTTGCTAGGTGTCACAGAGATTCTTGGCTACAGTACTCCACCCCCTCTCCCACCCAATAGCTACCTCTTTCAGCTTCAAAAATTATGATATTTAGTAAAAGATCAGACGAGCACTTTTCAGGACTCGTGCAAAGAATATTCTTCTTTAAGAATAAGTTATACTAGACAAACTCTAAGGTTCCTTCCGATTCTGAGATTCAGTCGTTTTAAGTTGGTGAAGGGGGAAGACCAAGAGACCCTTCATAAATTCAAACAATTTTTTAGAGTTAAAAAAAAAATCATTGTTCAAAGAGCCAGCAAGAGACAAGCACCTTAATCCATATATATTGATGGATCTGTGAATTGGCCCAACTATTTGGAGAGAAATTTGGAATTATGCTAAGAAAATCACTAAAAATATCCAAACCTTTTGAACCAGAAAGATCACTGGTGGGCACATAGCTCAAAAAAAAAATACAGAGAGAGATCAAAATCATAAAGAAAGATCTGTTACACATGGAAACATTAATAGTGGCACTTTTTGTAGTAACCAAGAACTGGAAATAAAGGAGGGAAACAAACTGTAGTACATAATTGTGAAGAAATATTGCTCTGCTATAAGAAACTATGAATGTAAAGAATGTAGGAAGGTAAGGGGAGACTTACATGAACTGATGCAAAGTGAGGAAAGAAGGGGCAGGAAACAAAATATGTAATAACTATTGATTGATATGAGAAAGACAACAAAAAAATCTAAACTGAATTTGTATAATTGTAATGACCAAGTTTTACTGTGAAGAAGAGTTCTAAGAACGTATTCTTTTCCTTCTTTCCAGAGGGTAGGTTGGCCCTGAGTACATAGAGCACTGCATGTAAAGTCTAGTTTGATTAATGTGTTAACTAGTTCTGTGGACCTGATTTTTTCTTCTTCAATGGGAGGTGGTTCTTTAAATGGGGGCAGGGAGAAGGTTATGTTGGGAAATGTAAATGATAGGAAAACAAAAGATTTCAATAAAATGATTTTCAAAAATCTGTCCTGACTTGGTTTTTGTTTCGTTTTTACTCTTTGTAGCATCAGAACGCTAGCAGTTCTAGAATAGATACTGTTTTCTTCAAAATGACCTGTCAAGGTGAACAAAAATCACTGTTTGATCTTAAGTGGCTATTGACACTTACATCTTTTATGCTGTCTACTGTGGTGGATCTTATGCTCTTTCCCTTTGAAAATCACAGAAATGTGAATTCAAAGCTGGAAGGATGCTTACTGGCCACCCGGTCTAACCCTCTGACTTGACACATAAGGAAATTGAGGCCCCGAGAAATACAGTGACTTGCCCAAGATCACTCAGAGAGTGAATGCAGAAATGGGATTTGAACTTGGTTCTTAGATTCTATAATCTATACACTTTTCCCTGCTTCAAGGATCTGTTTTAGACATTTCATCTTTCACATGATGCCAAAGCGATCTTCCTAGAAAACAGGTCCAACTATGTCAACCTCCTACTCAGTTTACTTTAGGAGCTGCCTAGGATCTTCAGGATCCCATACAAACTCTTCTTTTGTGGTTGTTCAGTCATTTTCAGTTGTGTCCAATTCTTTATGAGGTTTTCTTGGCAAAGATATTGAAGTGGTTTTCCACTTCCTTCTCCAGCTCATTTGACAGATGAGGAAACTGAGGCAAACAGGGTTAAGTGACTTGCCCTGGGTTGCAAAGCTAATAAGTGTCTGAGACCAGATGTGAACTCAGTTCTTACTGACTACAGATGCCATGCTTTATCCACCATGCCACCTAGTTGCTCACCACAAACTCCTCTGCTTAGCATTTACGCCTCTTCTTATTGTAACTGACCTTTCCAGGTTTATTATAGATTAGTCCCTTTATCTACTCTACAACCCATTAAATTGACTTTTTTAGTGTAATTCTTCAATAATAAATATATCATCTCCTGTCACTATGCTTTAGCATAAACTGTTCCTCATGGCCAGAGTGTATTTCCTTTTCATTTCCACCTCCTAATTTCTCTCAAGGTTCATCTCAAATGTTTCTTCCTACATGAGGCCTTTCCTGATGTTCCAGAAAATTCCCATGCCATAGTGGATAGAGAATCAGCCTCAAAATCAAAGGAAAACCTGAGCCCAAGACCTGCCTCTGACACATAGTAGGCCAGTCACTTAGATGAAGGGAGCTTACTCCCCTGGGCCTCCCCTAAACCAGTTCAATCATAGATCCAGGTCCCATTCCTCTATAGGGGAGATGTTTCATCCAACAAAATATAAACTCCTTGAGATCAAGAACTGTCCCTTTTTGTCTTTGTATCCTGCTCGAATCATATTAAGCTTTAAAAAAAATGCTTATTGATTGATCATGTGTTTCTTTTTTATTATTCCCTTTCTTTGTATGCCCGGAGTTTACTACATTACCTGGCATTCAGTAGGAACTTAATAAATGTTGGTTGAAGAATTGGTCATGTATTTCTTTGTTCCTCTTTTCTTTGCCTTTTTTTGTATTCTCAGAGCTTCCTGGAACATAATACGTGCTTGATAAAGGCTTACTGATTCATTGGCCATGTATTTTTCTTCTTTTCTCCCCTTAGCTTTTCTCTGTATCCCCAGAGTCTAACACGGTGCTTGGCACAAAATATATGCCTAATAAATGCTTGTTGACTGCCTATTAACATTCCTTATGCAGAAATATCCACATATGTAAATTGCTGATAAAGGAAACTTTAGAACATTTGAACTTAATGTTTTTAACATGTTAAAAGTTTCATTGGCATCCATTACAGCATGGAAATCTAATTAGAAACCTTTCCATTCCCTCTTTTCCTCCCCTTTGACATTTTCAAAAAGAACCCCAAAAGCCTTTCTCTGAAAAGCAATCAGAAGCTGAGACTTCAAGTTGGGAACCGGCTAACTTCTGTGTTTGGCATGCATCCCTTCTAACTCCTTATGCATAAGTGGAAAAGTACATTTTCCCCAGTTCCTATTCACTGAGTTCTGCACTTTTAAGGAAGCAGTTATGATAAGTTTAGACTCCATTGAAAGTTCATGGATTTAAATTTGTTTATTCCTGAGGAAGAAGAAAAAAAAACCTAACTTCATTTCTAAGGATACTCCAGAATGCACCCTCCCCGCCCCCCCAAAAAGCCCATGTCTTTTGAAAATCAATCCATGATCACAACATATTTTGATGAATTCAGTGTAAATGACTGCAAAGTGTGGCAATTAAAGCTCTTTCAAGATGCATATGGGCTTCAAAGTGAAGGCAGAAAGCACTAGTAAAGCCCAGGGAAAACTCTTTGAAAAATAATTAGGGACATTCGGCTCACCAGGAATGTGGCTGAATTCAACCCTCCCCTACAATGGTTAGTGGTCTTGGTCATGTAAGAAATTACATTTTGTCAGAAATTGGGTTAAATAAGAAAATAGAGTAATCTCCATGGTTGAAGTGGCTCTTTGAGAGAGGAAACATGAGGCAAACCTAAGAAAGCTGGAACCCGCACAGAGATAAGGGACCCCTGCGTCTAAAGAACCACATCATATGCCAACTGGCTGTTTGTTCAGAATAGCCCCAACATGAGCAGGCCACAGATTTGTTTTTCCTTAAAATTCCAACTATTTGAGACTCCTTGATATATGCTCTCGGCAGAGGAAAAACTGGCATTTGTAATCTCCAACCAAAACTGCTTAAAGGATTTTAAATGAATGAGACTTTTTTAAAAAAAAAAGTAATGCTTCTGAATGGAAAAATTCTGCTGGGAATTTACACGATGGAATGCCACCCAGAAATATAGGCCTTAATTCTGTACCTTAGACTTAAAAAAAATGTTTTCCAACAGGCTTCAAAATTTTTAGCCAGCCCCTAAAATTCTCAGGATCAATTTTCCCATTTAACAAGAAAGAAAGATGAAACATTTGTTCTTATCAAAGGTCACAAATATTAACACCTACAATCCCATGGCCAAGAGCCAGAGTTTTCTTGCATTTTCAAGAATTTACTCACAATCAGATTTTTTTTTATAGCCCTGACATGGTTGCTTTAAGACAATTTCAATGAGTACACTTTTAAGTAGTTCACCCAAACTGTTCATTTGGGTAGCATATGGCATTTAGTAGGCCCAAGCTAAACTCTTATAGGGTGGCCATGTTATACAGTCATAGTTTGTTTCCTTAATTTTAGTCTCCCAAAGATTATGTCACTCATCCACAGGAACCTGGTCAAAAAACTATTGGTAGAAGAAATGCCAATCCATCACTCCTAGAGTAACACAATTAAAGCTCTCTCCAAATCTCCAAAAAGACCAAAATTAACATTTAGTCCAATCAGTTCCTGAAAATGAACTCTCCAGCACACAAACAAACACACATACACACACACACACACACACACACACACACACACACACACACACACACTGCCAAAAGCCAGGTTTTCAATCTTTGCTTGAAGACATCTGGTGAGAAAGGATCCCACTACCTCCAAAAGCCTTTAAGCAAAGATCAACTCTTCGGAAGTTTTTCCTTATATAAAATGTAAATTCACTCTTTTGTAATCTCTATCCATTGCTACTAATTCTACCTCTGGGACCCATTAGTACAATTCTAATTTCATTTCCACGTGAGCACCTTTGAATAGAACCGCCATGTCATAAAATCACAGAATCCAGACTTTGAGAGATCGAAGTCCATCTTCTTCTGCTAGCCTTTCAGTCCTTTCTTCTCCAAATGACAAACCCTAGTTCCTTCAACTAGGAAGAACCTTAATAATACTGATCACCCTCTTCGGAATATTCAATAACTCATTAATGTCTTTCCAAAATCATCCTAGAATTAAGTTCAGATTGTCCAAGTGTAGTCTGATAATGCCCAGCAGAGCAAGATTAGCATTCCCTTAATTCTAGCCTCCATTCACTCATTCAGTGTGCCATTCAGCACAACCTATACTCGCATTAATTTTCTCATCCACCAGCTCATTGTTGACTCATAATGAGTTCATGATCCTCTACAAAACTCTCAGATCTTATCTAGGAAAACAGCTATCCAGTCATAGTCTCCACCTTGGGATGGTGGAGTTCTTTTGCATAAATTTACATTTACTCATGTGTACAAATGCAAAAGAATCTATGTCTTTGTAAAGATTGAATCATTCCCTCCAGCCATCTGTCTGTAACTTACTAGATACGTCTTATAAAATTTGTTGAGACACAACATTTAAGCTTCTTCCCATGGTAAGAGAGCTATCTAAGATGGGGTTTGAATGCAAAGTTATTCAAACCAGGGCTATTGTGGTGAATGTTGAACAACTAGTTCTCTGAAAACACGATACCATTTAAGTTTAATTCACACTATTAGCATTTTCTCCTTCACTTTCTTCAGGGTAGGCAATCAACACATTAATCATAGCTTATAATCAGCATTACCCAAATTTGTGCCTTTATCGGAGGTATAAATGCTTACCATGAATATTTAACAATCATCTCCCATGGGGTGGCTCTAGCACAAGCATGCCCCAAGCTCACTATTCTACTGTATTTCACTGCTTCTGAGATTTTACATTTAAACTTGATTAAATTTCACCCTATTAGATTTATCCTGTGTTCTAGCCTATCAGGATCTTTTTGGATCTTGATTCTGTCATTTGGTTAGTTACTCCACCTAGCTTGTGTCATCTGGATGTATAATAAACACACCATCTGTGCCTTTATCCTTGCTATTGATAAAATCAACAAATAAGCAGAGATCCCCGGGGACACTTCACTAGTTATGTCCAACAAGTTGACATGCAACCATAAAAGGCTGCTTTCTGTATTTGGCCATGATGACCTTTCTTAATCCATCTTAACTGCCCCATCATCTACCCACAAAGTTGCCATCTTTTCCACAGGAATAGCATGAAAAGCAGTGCCAAATGCTTTGCCAAAATGGAAATAAACAATTAAATGGAGTTACAGAGTAATTGAGTTTGCCCCTAGAAAGAGAGACGACATGAATTTCCCTCCTTTTGTAGCAGAGATGGAGCACTATGGGTATAGAATATTAAATATTCAGTACACCATCACTGACGCGTGAGTTGTTTTACTTAATTGTACCCTTTTTCTTTGTTACAAGGAAATGCTTACTGGGTAGGGAAGAACACCTTAGAGGGATGAATTCGGAAATGATTGTGGTATAATAAAGACATCAAATAAAACAAACAAAAATAAATCCTGTAAACTATATCCACAGTAGTATATGTAAGCTACATATCTAATAAACTATATCTGTAGTAGTTCCTTGATCTATCAGACTAGCCAACCAAGGAGAAAAAAATGAGTAAGTTGAATTTGCCATGACTTGCTTTTGATAAAACCATATAATACCTTAGTAATTATCCATTCTTTTCCTACATATCGACCAAACTTTTTTAAATAAGGGATTCTAGAATTTCCCCAGAAATGGAGTAAAACTCAAAGATCTATAGCTTTCAGAGTTTACTCTCATCCATTTCTTGAAAGCTGAGACAATACCTTCCCTTGTATTTTCCTGAGCTGCTTCCCTCAGTCTTCATTTTATTCCAAAGATCCCTGACCTAGGCTCAGTCACTCCTCCGGAACTTCAGTTTACTGAGATGTAGCTTTGCTAGGTCTAGTAACTGAAACTTTTTCAAGAAAGCTAGATACACCCCTGTTATCTCTTTCTTCATACTGAATTTCAGTGATCTATTATTCAATCCTTTTCAGAGAAAATCATAGCTAAATGTCCTCTGAGATTCCTCCCAACTGCACTTTTTAAAATTTTCTTTCATATGCTTATCATATTTTATTTTTGAATCTTTATTTGTGTATACATAGGTAACCTGTGGGACCCCAGAGGACATTTTGTCTAATATCTATTTGAGAAAGAATTATTGGGAGGCAGAGCCAAGATGGTGGAGTAGAAAGACACACTTACCCTAGCTGTTGCCCCATAGCCCATGAAATAACTGAAAAAAAAAGACCCTAAACAAATTCTAGAGTAGCAGAAGCCACAAAATGACAGAGTGAAAAAGATTTCCATCCCAAGACAGCCTGAAAGGTGGACAGGAATCACACCAGGCTCAGAGTGGAGTGCAGCCTAGCCTTGTCTGTGCAGCATTGGCAGGAACACAATGAGAGCAGGCCTTGGGAAAAGAATCCCTGGCAGCAGCTGTGGTTCTCAGATTGATCAACCCGCAAATGCCAAAGACAGTTTCAAAGATCCTGGGCAGAAAAGCTTGTGACTGCTCCCAGACTAGAACACAGGCCAGGAGAGGAGTAAGTTCCTCTTCCCTGACAGTGCAACCTTGGAGGTCCCCAGAGCATACCCTCCTCTTGACAAAGGACTCAAAAGTCAAGTAATTGGCTGGGAAAATGCCCAAAAAAGGCGGAAAAAATTAGACTATAGAAGGCTACTTTGTTGGTGAACAGGTATTTCCTTCCATCCTTTCACATGAGGAAGAACAATGCTTACCATCAGAGGAAGACCTAAAAGTCAAGTCTTTTGCATCCAAAACCTCCAAAATAAATATGCAATGGTGTCAGGCCATGGAAGAGCTCAAAAAAGATTTTGAAAATCAAGTAAGAGAGGTGGAGGAAAAACTGGGAAGAGAAATGAGAGGGATGCAAGAAAATCATGAAAAGAGAGTCAACAACTTGCCAAAGGAGACCCCGAAAAATGCTGAAGAAAATAACACTTTTAAAAATAGGCTAACTCAATTGGCAAAAGAGGTCCAAAAAGCCAATGAGGAGAAGAATGCTTTAAAAAGCAGAATTAGCCAAATGGAAAAGGAGGTTCAAAAGCTCACTGAAGAAAATAGTTCTTTAAAAATTAGAAAGGAGCAGATGGAAAATAATGACTTTATGAGAAACCAAGAAATTATAAAACAAAACCAAAAGAATTAAAAAATAGAAGACGATGTGAAATATCACACTGGAAAAACAACTGACCTGGAAAACAGAACCAGGAGAGACAATTTAAAAATTATGGGCCTACCTGAAAGCCATGATCAAAAAAAGAGCCTAAACATCATCTTTCATGAAATTATCAAGGATAACTGCCCTGATATTCTAGAAACAGAGGGCAAAATAAATATTGAAAGAATCCACTGTTCACCTCCTGAAAGAGATCCAAAAGGAGAAACTCCTAGAAATATTGTAGCCAAATTCCAGAGTTAACAGGTCAAGGAGAAAATATTTCAAGCAGTCAGAAAGAAACGATTCAAGCATTATGGAAATACAATCAGAATAACACAAGATCTGGCAGCTTCTACATTAAGGAATTGAAGGCCTTGGAATATGATATTCTAGAAATCAAAGGAACAAGGATTAAAAAAAGAATCACTTACCCAGCAAAACTGAGTATAATACTTCAGGGGAAAAAATAGTCATTCAATGAAATAGAGGACTTTCAAGCATTGTTGATGAAAAGACCAGAGCTGAATAGAAAATTTATCTTCCAAACACAAGGATCAAGACAAGCATGAAAAGGTAAACAGGAAAGAGAAATCATAAGGGACTTACGAAAAGTTGAACTGTTTACATTCCTACATGGAAAGACAATATTTGAAACTCTTGAAACTTTTTTTCAGTATTTGGGTAGTTGGGGGGATTTTGCACATATACATAGAGAGAGCACAGGGTGAGTTGAATAGGAAAAAAATAAAATTACAGGGTGAGAGAGGAATATATTGGAAGGAGAAAGGGAGAAATGGAACAGTGTAAATTAACTTTCATAAAAGAGTTAAGAAAAGCTTTTACAGGTGGAGCCAAGATGGCGGAGTGAAAGCAACGACTCACCTAAGCTCCTGGACAAACTCCTCTGGATATCTCTGAAAGGAGAATCTGACCAGACTTTGGAGGTGTAGAATCCAGTGGGTGACAGATTTTGACAGATTCGGAGCCCAGGTTGGACTGGAAGGTCCACGGGAAGGATCTGTTCTCGGGGGTAAGCCCCCAGCGCACAGCACAGCGCGGTCAGCGCAGCAGGGCGGAAGGGACCTGAGAAGCCCAAGAGTGGCGGGCGAAACCAGCGGAGCAGGAGACAGGCCAAACCAAACCGGTGAGAGCCGCTGAGAGCCAGATATCAGCGCAGCAGCCCTTGAAACCTTCAGCCTGAAGACTAAACTTCGGTAAGTCACCTACTTGAACTTCCAGGAGCTAGGATGGCAGAGTGATCAGTAAATGCTCTCTCCTCCCCGCTGACGACCATGAAAGAACCATAAAATTCTTCCCCAGATAAATCCTGGATCAGCGGGAACAGCAGAAGGGGGCAAATAGTATCATAACACCAGAGGCTAGAAAAATAGCAAAGGGGGATTCTTCCTACTGTGGCGGAGTCAATCTGGAAGGACAGATGACCCAGGGCAGAGAAAATTCGCACTGAGACCCAGGCAAGCCTCAGAGCCGGGAGACAAGCCCCAGGAGGGGCAGGAACACGCATTAGCTTCTAGGTGTGCCCCAGCCCTCCAGGGGAAAAGGGAAGACAATAGGGAAGCTGGGATCACCATCCCCTGACCTTGCCTTTGCCTCAGGTCAGGTGAGGAGATCTCCTGAGACCACACCAACCCTCCCACACACCTAACAAGCTAACCCCAGGGTTGATCTGGGAAACAAAAAAAAAAAAAAGCCTGCTTTTAGCCTAGTCACACATCAGCTCAACTTAAAGATCTGTACCTTCTGACTGAAAGAACCAGAAGCTACAACACTCAGCCAACATCATGAATCGGAAAAAGCAGACGAAAAGTGAAAAAACCATAGAATCTTTCTATGGGGATAAGGACCAAAACACAAACACCAAAGAGGTCAGAGCTGAGACTGTACTTCCATCTGAAACCTTAGATGGGACTATGAATTTCTCGCAAGCACAACTAGATTACCTGGAACATCTGAAGAAGGATATAAAAGAAAAACTGGTCAACGATTTTAAAATTATAAAAAAAGAATTCACTGATGAGAACATCATTCTGAAAAGGAAAATTGAACAAATGGAAAAGGAAGTTCAAAAATTAACTGGAGAGAATAATTCCCTAAAAGGAAGAGTTAATCAAACGGAAAAGGAAATCCAAAACCTAATTGGGAGAATTGATCAGATGGAAAAGGAAACCCAAAACCTAACTGGGAAAATTGGTCGAATGGAAAAAGAAGTACAAAAATTAAATGGAGAAAATAGCTCCTTAAAGGGAAAAATTGGTCAGATGGAAAAGGAGATGCAAAAGCTAACTGAAGAAAACAATACGATGAAGATTAGAATTGGGCAAGTAGAAACTAATGACTCAATGAGGCAACAAGAATCAGTCAAACAAAATCTAAAGAATGAAAAGATAGAAGAAAATGTAAAATATTTAATTGGAAAAACAACTGACCTGGAAAATAGATCCAGGAGAGAAAATTTAAGAATTATTGGCCTGCCAGAAACCCATGATGAAGAAAAGAGTCTGGACAATATCTTCCAGGAAATCATCAAGGAAAACTGCCCAGAAGTACTAGACTCAGAGGGCAAAATAGTCAACGAAAGAATCCACCGTTCCCCTCCCGAAAGGCATCCCAAACTCAAAACCCCAAGAAATATCGTTGCCAAATTCCAGAGCTATCAAGTGAAGGAGAAAATACTACAAGCAGCTAGAAAGAAACAATTCAAATATCAAGGACACACAGTCAGGATCACACAGGACCTTGCAGCTTCTACATTAAAAGATCGAACGAATTGGAACCCAATATTCCATAAGGCAAAGGAGCTGGGACTTCAACCAAGGATCAACTACCCAGCAAAGTTCAGCATAACATTTCAGGCAAGGAGAAAGTCATTCAACGAAATAAGGGATTTCCAGAGCTTCCTGATCAAAACACCAGAACTCAATAGACAATTTGATCTTCAAATGCAGGTCTCCAGAGAATCATAAAAAGGTAAACAGAGGGGAAAAAACAAAAACAAAAACTTGCTACTCAATTAGGGCAAACTGTTTACCTCCCTATAAGGGAAGATGAAACCTGGTAATCTTGAGAACTGTGCAGCTATTATGATAAAAGGGATATATGTAGAGGGAACAGGCATAAAGTAAATGAGGTCAAGTCAAAAATATGATTTAAGTATGAGAAGGGATTGTAATAGGAGGTGTGAAAAGGGGGAAGCAGAAAATGGCAAATTATATCACAGGAAGAAGTACAAAACTATAGTAGAGGGAAGGAGTGGAGGGAGATGAGCATTGTTTGAGAGGTACTTTCATCTGATTTGTTCAAAGGAGGGAACAATAATCTTAAGTAGATAATCCTAACTAGCTCTATAGGTAGTAGGAGGGGAAGGGGGAAGAAAGGGCAGGGTGGCTAAAAGGGAGGAAAGAAGCAACAAAAGTAAAGGGGAGTAAAAGGGAGGGGGGCTAAAAGAAGGAGGGGAAGGCTGCAGGAGGAGGGGGAGAAGAGTAAATACTATTGAGGAGGGGAAGGGAGACGGGAGAGCTAAAAGCACAAATGGTGGGAAAGAGGTTGGAGGGAAATACACAGATTGTAATCATAACTGTGAATGTGAATGGAATGAACTCTCCCATAAAACGGAGACGGATAGCAGAATGGATTAAAAGCCATAATCCAACAATATGCTGCTTAGAAGAAACACATTTGAAACTGGGGGATACACATAGAATAAAGGTCAAAGGATGGAGCAGAATATATTGTACTTCAGCTCACGTAAGAAAGGCAGGAGTAGCAATCCTAATCTCAGACAAAGCAAAAGCAGAAATAGATCTAATCAAAAGGGATAAGGATGGAAACTATATCCTGCTAAAAGGCACCATAGACAATGAAGCAATATCATTGCTAAACATGTATGCTCCAAGTGGTATAGCATCCAGATTCTTAGAGGAGAGGTTGGGGGAGTTGAAGGAAAAAATTGATAGCAAAACAATATTAGTGGGGGACCTCAACCTCCCCCTCTCTGAACTCGATAAATCCAACCTCAAAATAAACAAGAAAGAGGTTAAGGAGGTAAATAAAACTCTGGATAAGGTAGATATGATAGATCTTTGGAGAAAATTAAATGGGAATGGAAAGGAATATACCTTTTTCTCAGTGGTACATGGAATATTTACAAAAATTGACCATGTACTAGGACATAAAAATCTCACAATCCAGTGCAGAAAGGTAGAGATAATCAATGCATCCTTTTCAGATCATAATGCATTAAAAATTACATGTAATAAAAGGCCATGGAAAGAGAAACCAAAAATCAATTGGAAACTAAATAATCTAATTCTAAAGAAGGGTTGGGGTAAAGAAGAAATCATAGAAACAATCAACAATTTCATTCAAGAGAATGACAATAGTGAGACAACATACCAAAACTTATGGGATACTGCAAAAGCAGTTATTAGGGGAAGTTTTATATCTTTGAATGCTTACATAAATAAAATAGAGAAAGAGGAGATCAATGACTTAGGCTTGCAGTTGAAAAAGCTAGAAAAAGAACAAATTGAAAATCCCCAAGTAAATACCAAATTAGAAATACTGAAAACCAAAGGAGAGATTAATAAAATTGAAATTAAGAAAACCATTGAATTAATAAATAAAACCAATAGTTGGTTTTATGAAAAAACTAATAAAATTGATAAACCTTTGGTCAATCTGATTAAAAAAAAAAAGAAGAAAATCAAATTACTAATACTAAAAATGAAAGGGGTGAACTCACCTCCAATGAGGAGGAAATTAAAACAATAATTAGAAACTACTTTGCCCAACTTTATGCCCACAAATTCAATAATGTAAACGAGATGGATGAATATTTTAAAAAATACAAATTGCCCAGATTAACAGAAGAGGAAGTTGAATACTTAAACAACCCCATCTCAGAAAAAGAAATTGAACAAGCCATCAATGAACTCCCTAGGAAAAAATCTCCAGGGCCAGATGGATTCACAAGTGAATTCTATCAAACATTTAAAGAACAGTTACTTCCAATACTATATAGACTATTTTTGAAAATTGGGGAAGAAGGAGTCCTCCCAAATTCTTTCTATGATACAAACATGGTTTTGATACCCAAACCAGGAAGAGACAAAACAGAGAAAGAAAATTATAGACCAATTTCCCTAATGAATATAGATGCAAAAATTTTAAATAAGATTTTAGCAAAACGAATACAGCATCTTATCACGAGATTAATACATTATGATCAGGTAGGATTCATACCAGGATTACAGGGCTGGTTCAATATTAGGAAAACTATTAGCATTATCGATCACATCAACAACAAAGCTAACAAAAACCACATGATTATCTCAATAGATGCAGAAAAAGCTTTTGACAAAATACAACACCCATTCCTACTAAAAACACTGGAGAATGTAGGAATAAAGGGAACTTTCCATAAAATAATAAGCAGTATCTATCTAAAACCTTCAGCAAGCATTATATGCAATGGGGATAAGCTAGATGCATTCCCAATAAGATCAGGGGTGAAACAAGGTTGTCCATTATCACCACTATTATTCAATATGGTACTAGAAATGTTAGCTGTAGCAATTAGACAAGATAAAGATATTCAAGGAATAAGAATAGCCAAAGAAGAAAGTAAGTTATCACTCTTTGCAGATGATATGATGATTTACCTAGAGAATCCCAGAGATTCAAGTAAAAAATTACTTGAATTAATAAACAACTTTGGCAAAGTTGCAGGGTACAAAATAAACCCACACAAATCTTCTGCGTTCCTATATATTAGCAACAAAGTCCAACAGCAAGAGATAGAAAGAGAAATCCCATTTAAAGCTAGGGTAGACAGTATAAAATACTTAGGAGTCTACCTGCCAAAACAAACCCAGGGATTATATGAACACAATTACAAGACACTTTTTGCACAAATAAAGTCAGATTTAAGTAAGTGGAAAAACATTAGTTGCTCATGGGTAGGCCGTGCTAATATAATAAAAATGACAATTCTACCTAAATTAATTTACTTATTTAGTGCCATACCAATTAAACTATCAGACAATTACTTTCTAGAGCTGGATAAAATAATATCAAAATTCATTTGGAAAAACAAAAGGTCCAGAATATCAAAGGGACTAATGAAAAGAAATGCTTGGGAAGGTGGCCTAGCACTACCACACCTCAAACTGTACTATAAAGCAGCAATTATCATAACCACTTGGTATTGGCTAAGAAACAGAGAGGTAGACAAGTGGAATAGACTTGGCACTCAAGATGCAGTAGGCAAGGAATATAGCAACCTTCTGTTTGATAAACCCAAGGACCCCAGCTTCTGGGATAAGAACTCATTGTTTGACAAAAATTGCTGGGAAAACTGGATAACAGTGTGGCGGAAATTAGGCATAGACCCATACCTGACACCGTACACAAGAATAAAGTCCAAATGGGTACATGATTTAGGTATAAAGATTGATACCATGAATAAACTGGAGAAGCAAGGAATAGTGTATTTATCAGATCTATGGAGAAGGGAAGAATTCTTTACTAAAGGGGAGACAGAAAGCATTATGAAATGCAAAATGGATAACTTTGATTACATTAAACTGAGAAGTTTTTGCACAACCAAACCCAATGCAACCAAAATCCGGAGGGATGTAGTAAATTGGGAAAGAATTTTTACAGCTAAGCTCGGGGATAAAGGCCTCATTTCTAGAATATATAGAGAACTGACTCAAATGTATAATCATACAAGTCATTCCCCAATTGATAAATGGTCAAAGGATATGAACAGGCAATTTTCAGAAGAAGAAATTAAAGCTATCTATAATCATATGAAAAAATGCTCTAAATCACTATTGATTAGAGAGATGCAAATCAAAACAACTCTGAGGTACCACATCACACCTATAAGATTGGCAAACATGACAGAACAAGAAAATGATAAATGCTGGAGAGGATGTGGGAGAGTTGGAACACTAATTCATTGTTGGTGGAGCTGCGAGCGCATCCAACCATTCTGGAGAGCAATTTGGAACTATGCCCAAAGGGCTACCAAAATGTGCATACCCTTTGACCCAGCAATATCGCTACTAGGACTATATCCCCAAGAGATCATAAAAATGGGAAAGGGTCCCACATGTACAAAAATATTTATAGCAGCACTCTATGTAGTTGCCAAAAACTGGAAGTCAAGGGGATGTCCATCAATTGGGGAATGGCTGAATAAATTATGGTATATGAATGTAATGGAGTACTATTGTGCCATAAGAAATGATGAACAAGAAGACTTCAGAGAGGCCTGGAAGGACTTATATGACCTGATGCTGAGTGAAAGGAGCAGAATCAGGAGAACTTTGTGCACAGCAACGACCACAGTGTGCGAGAGTTTTTTCTGGTAGACTTGGAATTTTGTAATAATGCAAGAACTTCTTATAAAAAAAAAAATCCCAAAGGTGGTTGTCAAGGCAAAATGCCTTCCACACTCAGAGAAAGAAATATGGAAGTCATTCACAAAATGTAGCAGATCATGTTTGTGTATGTGTATGTGTTTGTGTATCATGTTTTGATTTGTTATATGATTTCATTTATTCTAGTCTGACTACATAGCATGACTATAGTGAAAATATACTCAATGGGAAAGTATATGTAGAATCTATACAGAATTGTATGCAGTCGTGGGGAGGGAGGGGGGAAGTGGGGGGTAGGTGGAGGGGGTAAAATCTCAATTGTATGGCAGTGATTGTTAAACATTAAAAAATAAAAAAATATAAAAAAAAAAAAAAGAAAAGCTTTTACAATGGAAGGGAAAAGGGGGAAGTGAGAGGCAAAAAAATGAAGCTTACTCTCATCACATTTGTCCTAAGGAGTATAACGTGCACACTGAATTTGGAATGAAAATCTATCTTACACTCCAGGAAAGTAGGGGAAAAGGGGATATGTGAGGTGGGAGGATGATAGAAGGGAGAACAAATGGAAGGAGGTAGTAATTAGAAGTAAACCCTTTGGGGAGGGACTAGGTCAAAAGAGAGAATAGAATAAATGGGGGGGGCAGGATAGGATGAAGGGAAATATCGTTAGTCTTACACAACATGACTATTATGGAAGTCTTTTGCAAAACTACACATATATAGCCTATATTGAATTACTTGCCTTCTCAGTGAGGATGGGTGGGGAGGGAGAAAGGGAGAGAAGTTGGAAATCAAAGTTCTAAGAAGAAATGTTGAGAATTGTTTTTGTTTGCAAGTGGGAAATAAGAAATACAGGTGATGGAGTATAGAAATCTTTCTTGCTCTACAAGAAAAAAATGAAGATGGGGATAAGGGATGGGAGGGGTGTGGTAGAAGTGAGGGCAGATTTGGGGAGGGAGTAATCAGAATGCACAGTGTTTTGGGGTGGGGGAAGGGAGAGATAGGCAGAAAATTTGGAACTCAAAATTTTGTGGAAATGAATGTTGAAAACTAAAAATAAATAAATAAACATTAAAAAAGATAATTCTTTCTACAAGGAGATTTACACATTCCAGGTTCAATCTTTGGAGCTTCACCAAAGACAATTTATTTCAGAGATGAGCCAGTTTAACTGATTTTATCCCCACTCAGAAATGTTCCAGGTAAAAAATCTAAATATAACCTTTCTCCAGTACACCACAGAAAAAGAAACAGCACCTTTATCTCCCTTGCAAGCATTAGAGCTAACAATTCAAAGAATATGGAAGAAGTTTTATTTCACAGAAAACATACATTGTTAGTGTTCATCCTTCATTGTCGAAGAAGACCTTCATTGCCATTAGAGGAATGATGACATGACTTGCACTTGACTTTGTTTTGAGTGAAGAGCCATATGAATCCACTGACCTGATATTCCTCGGGATGACTGGAGATGACCCAGGATGCACTGGAAGACTTTGGGCCCTTTAGGCCAAGGTCTTTCTGCAGGTTGGGGAGCTAGATGGTGCAGTGGATAGAACACCAGTACAGGAATCAGGAGGACCTGAGTTCAAATCTCACCTCAGACACTTGACACTCAATAGCTGTGTGACTTTGGGCAAGTCACTTAACCCCAATTGCCTCATCCTGGGTCATCTCCAGTCATCCTGATGAATATCTGGTCACTGGATTCAGATGGCTGTGGAGGAAAAGTGAGGCTGGTGACGTGCACAATCCTCCCTCACTCAAAAACAGTCAAGTGCAAGTCATGTCATTATTTCTCTGATGTCATGGTCTTCCTCAGCAAGGAAGGAGGAACACACATACCCCTTTTTGTAGGTACTCACTTAGGGTGAAGTAACGCCCATTCATTGAATAGGCCTGTTTAAAAAGAGCCAGGGCATGGCCCCTTTAATGAGGTCAAGAAAAAGAAAGACATCAGGCTGGATGGGAAACAGCAACAGTTACTATTGATAATCATTGTGAAGCTAGGAAGGTCCAGAGGAGGCCTTAGGCAGGGGCCCATTGGAGTCCCAGTTTCAGAGTGCAGTGACTTTAAGGTTTTGGGAGAGGACAGGACAGGACAGGGGAAAGAAAAGGAAGGGAAAGGCAGGGCAGAGCACAGAAGAGAAGGGAAGGGGAAAGGAGGGGAGGGGAGGTGAGGGAAGCAGCCAGTAAAACCCAAGTCAACTGGGCATCTTTTGGCAATCCAAATTTACCTTCCTTTGGAGAGGAAAAGGAAGGGGAAGAGGAGGCAGACAGGAGAGGAGGAGGTGAGTTACCCAACTAGCTGGGTAAAACATACAATACACAAACCTAATGAATAGTCGAAGCTATTATCCTTCCCCTTCTAGTGTATCTCCTTCTTCCATCAGAGGCCTATAACACCCATCAAACCTGTAGTCCTACTCTAGGGTTTCAGATTCCTTCTAACTCGAAAACATTTGGTGTCAATATAGAATCCTGTTCTCTCCGACTGATTTGTTCCATTGCCTCTAGGAGACTATGCATTCCTCCAGATTTAGACTCCCTATCCTGGAATTGAAATTTCCTTCCCACCAAAGAAAAATATCTGAGGTTGTAGGAGGATTAACTCTCCTTCCCTTGAGCCTATTTGCTACACATATCTCCAAATACACCCCTGCCCAGGTGCAAAAGCATCTTTTTTCCCCAAAGTGCAAGAATATTTTAGAAATTTACTTAAGAAATATTAGTCTGATTGTTGAAATAAATGACCTCGTCTGTACATACCAAAAAAGATCAACATCCTCAATCTTATTCACTGAATGAAATTAGAGAAAGTAATAAAACCTCA
Source organism: Notamacropus eugenii (assembly GCF_028372415.1). Lineage (NCBI taxonomy): Eukaryota > Metazoa > Chordata > Mammalia > Diprotodontia > Macropodidae > Notamacropus > Notamacropus eugenii. The sequence goes on from NC_092873.1 coordinate 492,254,817, forward strand.
CTGACTGGGGTAGCTACAAATTTATGTGCCATAGTCCTTTTACCCCTTCCTAATTGATTCACTCCCACTTACCACAGCAGCTACTCTAAATCTCTTCTCAAGGCCTCCAGTCCTCTACCCTTGCAGCTGAGAGACATGCCTCATAATCTATTGAACAAAAATGGAGGTCATTTATTCAGAATGCCGTCTTCCCTTCTCATGTCATATCACCCAGATACCTCCCTCACCTATCTCCTCCTTCATCTGCAATTATCTATTGGCTCTTTTCCTGATTGCTCAAATACTTCCATATCTCCTGAAACCTTAAAAACTTTCCTTGGTCCCATCATCCCTGCTAGCTATCATCCTATATCTACCATTCCCTTTTTGGATAAGCTCCTTTAGAAAACTACCTATACTCAGTCCATCCCCATCCTGTCTTCTTACTTGATTCTAAACTCTCCAAAATCTGGATTCTGACTTTATCATGTGACTGCTCTCTTCAGCCATTTATCTGCCATATTTAATGGCCTTTTCTCAATCTTTATCTTTCTTGACCATTTTTCAGCTCTTAACACTGTTCATCACACTCTTCTGGATATTTTCCATTCTCTAAAGCTTTCATGATACTGTTCTCTCCTGGCTCTCCTCTTATCTCTCTGATCAACCCTTAGTTTCCTTCACTGGTTCTTTATCAGGTCACATCTATCAATGGTAGGTATCTCCAAAATCTCTGTCCTGTGTCATTTCTTCTCCTATTCAGCCTCTCTTGTCAATTTCTTCATTTTTCATGGATTCAATTAACACCTCTATGAATATGATCCTAACCTTTCACCGGAGCTTCAGGCTGGAATAACCAACTGCTTATTGAATATCCAAAGTGGATAAGGCTGTAGACACCTCCCACTCAACATTTCTAAAACAGAGTTCATTATCTTTCACTACGAACCCTCACCTCTTCTATTCCTTAATATTTTCAAGAGTCTCATCATCCTCTGTTATTGAAGTGTTCCACACTGATATTGTCTTCAATTCCCCATCCACACACATCACACCTATCCAAACTATTTCTGTGATTTGTCTTTTCTACCTTCCCAACATCTCTTATATGCACATTCCTTTCTCTCCTCTGCCACAGACACAACCCTAGTATGGCTCTCATCACTGCACATCTGATCTATTGCAATAGCCTTTTGATTGGTTTCCCTGCACCAAGTCACCCCTCTCCAATATACCCTCCACTCATTTGCCAGAATGATTTTCCAACAACATGGATCTGACCATGTCACATTCCTCACTCAATCAGTAAGCTCCAGTGGCTCCCTGGTACCTCAAGGATCAAATATAAAGTACATATTTTACTACCCTCCTTTACTCCCCTTTACTTTACAGTTGAGGGACACCTAGCCTCTTACTGCTTATCACACACAGCCCTCCATGTCCTTCAACTTTGTGCTTTTTCATGAGCTGTTCCCAACTTGTCGAGTGTTCTCTCTCGTCACCTTTGTCAACTGGCTTCCAACTTCCTTCATGATTCAGCTCCAATTCTAATGTTTATAAAAGGCCTTTGCCTTCCGTCTAAAGCTAAGATTACCAAAATTGCTTCCTATTTACTAGAGATAGATGAAATAGACATATAGATATCTACATGCATGTACAAATACACATGTCTACATTAGTATGTACAGATACATGTGTATATGTACTATGTGTATACATGCATATACTCAGATATGTGTATATACATATATGCATATGTCCATCCTCATTACATAATTGTTTTCATATTGTCTCACCCATTAGAAAATGAGCTTCTTGAAGGCAGGAACATCAAAGATTTCACAAGAAGATCTTTCTGTTGGGTCAAACATCACCTGAAGGGGAATAAATATTAAGTTTAGAACAATAAGTTGGAACAAGTCTGTGAAGGACAAGGAGAGGAATTTATATTTTATCCCAGAGATAGTAGGGAACTGCCTGAATTTATGGCACAGAGGAGTGACATGGTAGCTATATGAAGAATACATTAAATGAAGAAGAGACATTGAATCAGGAGGATAAATTAGGAAGGTCTTGTAGTAGTACCAGAAAGAGAGGGTGAGGGCCTGTACATTAGGAAGAGAGAAGAGTATCCTGTGATCAGAGATTTATGTTTGTAAGGAAAATTAAGTGGTTATATGAGCCAAGACTCTCATTTTGTAAACAGGAAATTGAAGTAAAGCAATTTGCCCATGGTCACATAGGTGGTAAGAAGCCAAAACAGGATTTGAACCTACATCTTCTGTTTCCAAAGTGCAGTGTCCCATGCTTTCCACTTTCCTTTCCACTGTCCCATGCTGCCTTCTGAGACCTGAACTAAGTGAAGCAATGGCCATGTGAATAGAAAGAAAGGATGGAGGTAAGAGATACCAGGGAGGTTGTTGCTCCATCATTCAATTGTGTCCAACTCTTTGTGACCCCATTTGGGGTTTTCTTGGCAAAGATACTGGGGTGGTTTGTCATTTCCTTCTCCAACTCATTTTACAGATGAAGAAACTGAGACAAACAGGGTGAAGTGACTTGCCCAGAGTCACAAAGCTAGTAGAGGTGGAAGGCCAGATTTAAACTCTAGAAGAGATTTCTTGACTCCAGAGCCAGCACTCTATGCACAATAGTGCCACCTAGCTGCCCTGATTGTGGAAGTACCAGATCCTTTGAGACAAAAAAAGAAATGAGCCCTGAGAGACTGTCAGAGCAATGATCAGTGGAGACTAATATTTGTAGCTAAGAGATACTACCATGCCTAGAGGTTACCATGAGAACACTGGAGTGATGCTCAGCTAATACTCTGTAGCCAGAGGTCAGCAGCCATTTATCATCACCATCAATGACAACGTGCCAAGTCGAAAGCAGGCCCAATGAGAACAGCATAATGAGATCACCAGAACAACTTTTATGTGTTACTTCACTCATATAGCCGCAACCCTGGTGAGGGCTCTCATTACCTCATGTCTAGACTGCTACAAAAGCCCTCAAACTTATCCCTCTGCCTCAACTGTCTCCAAGCTATACTCCACTGAACTGCTAAAATGATCTTCCCAAAGCTCAAGTCTTACCATGTCATTCCCCTACTCAATAAACCCTACTAGTTACCTATTATGCCCAGGATTCTGGTTAGCTTAGAAAGCCTTTCACATGCTAGCCCCAGATATCTTTCCTGGTCTCCTTATACTTTGCTGTCCTCCTTATATCTTCTGGTCCATAAATTCCTGTCATCTTGCTGTTCCTTACATGTAAGTCTTCATTACCAAAGTGTTTACCTTTCAGCCTTTATACCTGTGCCTTTTCTTTTATGAGCTTGTCCTTCATAGCTACCATACTCTCCCTCACATATCATCCCTACCTATTGGCTTCCCAAGTTTCCTTCAAATTTCCTCAAATCCCATTTCCTATCAGAGAACTTTCCTGATTTTCCAAGTTACTAGTACTTCTGCCCCCAAAATTGTCTTGCACCTATTTTGCATAATACATATATACATATTGTGCCCAATACAATGCCTGGCACAAAGTAGGACCTTAAATTCTTGTTTGCTGGGTGATGATTGAAAGAATCTAATGGTTACATTTTGCTAAGACTTAGGCAATAGGTATCGTGTTTTTTCCAAAACAAAGCTGGAAATCTTTTCTGATTCATGAACACTCATATAAGTATTGATACTAGCAAAGCTTCACAAAATATATTTTAAACCCTGCAGACAACCAGCACTAGGAAATGTAAAACTGGAAAGTCTCTAAGTCCCTTGTTTAATCAGGTAAGGAAACTGGGAAGCCCAATGAGAACATTCTCATGGTCACACAATTCATCTCAAATCATAGGAGAAACAGATTTCCTCTTAAATTCATCTGGATTTGCCTGAATGCAGTTTTTGGGTAGAAAAAATGCAAGAAAATACATTATTTTTTTTTTACAGTATCCAAAGGATGTCCTTAGGACGTTGCTGATTTGGTAAAATCTTTACAATTTTTTTTTAAGGATGGACACTGAGATTTATTGTTCAGAAATGAGTCACTTACTCATGATAAAACCTGCTATCCATCTCCAGAAAAAAAAAAAGTGTTGCACTCAAAGTGAAAACTGAAGCATGTGTGTGTCTGTGTGTCTGTGTGTGTGACATGACTAATGTGAGAATTTGTTTTACTTGACTACAAATTTTTGTAAAGAGATTTATTTTTCTGAGTTTCTCAATGTGTGGGGGAGGAAAAGGAACTAGAATAAGAGTGATTTGAAACTGAAAATAAATTTTTTTTTAATGGAATTTCTAAGCAAGGCATGGGTGGTGAACACAGAAGCAGGACCAAAATCCATTGGGGATCCACTCTAGGTCTGCCACCAATATGGTATCCTCTATGGCTCCCTAAGGGAACCACCATATTACCTGAGAAGGGACAAGTTGACCAAGGTGGGAAAACAGAGCATATCAAAACTTCCATACCAATCAGAACTGGGGCTGGCCTGAAAATGGCTGCTGCATTTCCAGCCTGGTTGAAATAGGAAGACCTACTCTAGAAAGAAAGGAAGGAAGGAAGAAAGGAAGGAAGGAAGGAAGGAAGGAAGGAAGGAAGGAAGGAAGGAAGGAAGGAAGGAAGGAAGGAAGGAAAGAATAAAAAAGAAAGAAAAGAAAAAATAGGGTTGGAGCCAAGATGGCAGAGTAGAAAGACATACATATGAAGGCTCTCCCCACACAGCCCAAAAAATACCTGTAGAGAAGGACTCTCAACAAATTTTGGAGCAGCAAAAGTGGAGAATAACAGAGTAGAGGAGATTTCCAGCCCAGGGTGACCTGAAAGGCCCACAGGAAACATCTGTTGCACCAGACATGGAGCAGAGCCCAGCCCAGCCTTGGCCCACAGCATGGCTGAGCTCTGGGAGGAGGACACCTCAGTAGCGGAATCTCCAGTCACGGAATCCCCAGTTGCAGCAGCAGTGGTTTTGCAGATCCCTCAACCTACAGGCACCAAAGGTCAGTGACAGGGTTTTTTCAGCTGGGCAGGAAGGGAGAAGGGCCTTCCCATAGCTCTGGCCTTAGACAGAGGCCACTGAGGCCACATCTGACAGGCAGCAGTTCCCACAGCAGCCCACATCCATTCTTAGATCCTTAAACCCCTGGGAACACTGAGGAGTTGAGTCTTACCTCAGCCCTGTATAGAGGCCCTGAGGGAGCTGATCCTTATCTCACACTGAATGGCAGCCCTGCCCCCACAGCTTAACTGAATCCCAGCCCCCAAGTGCTGGCTTGGTAGAACTGGAGGCCAGGTGGCTGTGGAGAGGTAACTGCTAAGATTCTGGGCACAAAAATCCCTTCCAGCACCCAGACTAGTACACTCTTGATTGTACCACCTTGGAGGAACGAAGATGTTACAGATTCCAAGAGTATACCCTACTCCTGACAAAGGACCCAAAAGTCAAGGAACTGGTTGGGAAAATGCCCAAAAAAGGGAAAAAAAATAAGACTATAGAAGGTTACTTTCTTGGTGAACAGATATCTTCTCCCATCCTTTCTGATGAGGAAGAACAATGCTTACCATCAGGGAAAGACATAAAAGTCAAGGCTTCTGTATCCTAAACATCCAAAATAAATATTCAGTGGTCTCAGGCCATAGAAGAGCTCAAAAAGGATTTTGAAAATCAAGTAAGAGAGGTGGAGGAAAAACTAGGAAGAGAAATGAGAGAGATGCAAGAAAAGCATGAAAAGCAGGTCAACACCTTGCTAAAGGAGACCTAAAAAAATGCTGAAGAAAATAACACCTTGAAAAATAGTCTAACTCAACTGGCAAAAGAGGTTCAAAAAGCCAATAAGGAGAAGAATTCTTTAAAAAGCAGAATTAGCCAAATGGAAAAGGAGGTTCAAAAGCTCACTGAAGAAAATAGTTCTTTCAAAATTAGAGTGGAACAGATGGAGGCTAATGACTTTATGAGAAACCAAGAAATCACAAAACAAAACCAAAGGAATGAAAAAATGGAAGATAATGTAAAATATCTCATTGGAAAAACAACTGACCTGGGAAATAGATCCAGGAGAGACAATTTAAAATTTATGGGACTGCCTGAAAGCCATGATCAAAAAAAGAGCCTAGACATCATCTTTCATGAAATTATCAAGGAAAACTGCTCTGATATTCTAGAACCAGGGGACAAAATAAATATTGAAAGAATCCACCAATCACCTCCTGAAAGAGATATAAAAAAAAAAGAAACTCCTAGGAACATTGTGGCAAAATTCCAGAGTTCCCAGGTCAAGGAGAAAATATTGCAAGCAGCTAGAAAGAAACAATTCAAGTACTGTGGAAATACAATCAGGATAACACAAGATCTAGCAGCTTCTACATTAAGGGACTGAAGGACATGGAATATGATGTTCCAGAAGTCAAAGGAATTAGAACTAAAACCAAGAATCACCTACACAGCAAAACTGAGTATAATACTTTAGGGGAAAAAATGGTCTTTCAATGAAATAGAGGACTTTCAAGTATTCTTGATGAAAAGACCAGAGCTGAAAAAAAAATTGACTTTCAAACACAAGAGAAGCATGAAAAGGTAAACAGCAAAGAGAAATCATAAGGGACTTACTAAAGTTGAACTGTTTACATTCCTACGTGGAAAGACAATATTTGTAACTCTTGAAACTTTTTTCATCATGTGGGTAGTTGGTGGGATTACACACACACACATACACACACTCACACCAAGACAGAGAGCACAGGGTGAATTGAACAGGATGGGATCATATCTTAAAAAAATAAAATTAAGGGGTGAGAGAAATATATTGGGAGAAGAAACAGAGAAATGGAATGGAGCAAATTATCTCTCATAAAAGAGGCAAGTAAAAGACTTTTCAGTGGAGGAAAAAAGCAGGGAGGTGAGAGAAAAAACATGAAGCTTACTCTCATCACATTCCACTAAAGGAAGGAATAAAATGCACACTCATTTTTATATGAAAACCTATCTTACAATACAGGAAAGTGAGGGAGAAGGGGACAAGCAGGGTGGGGGTATGATGGGAGGACAATGGGAGGAGGGAGCAATTAGAAGTCAACACTCTTGGGGAGGGACAGGGTCAAAAGAGAGAGCAGAAGAAATGGGGGGCAGGATAGGATGGAGGGAAACATAGTTAGTCTTGCACAACACAACTATTATGGAAGTCATTTTCAAAACTACGCAGATATGGCCTGTATTGAATTGCTTGCCTTCCCAAAGGGAATGGGTGGTGATGGAGGGAGGAAGAGAAGTTGGAACTCAAAGTTTTAGGAATAACTGTTGAGTATTGTTCTTGCATACAAATAGGAAATGAGAAATACAGGTAATGGGGTATAGAAAGTTATCTTACCCTACAAGACAAGAGAGAAGATGGGGATAAGGGAAGGGAGGGATGTTAGAAGGGAGGGCATATTGGTGATAGAAGTAATTAGAATGTTTGGCGTCTTGGGGTGGGGGGAGGGGAGAAATGGGGAGAAAATTTGGAACCCAAAATTTTGTGGAAATGAATGTTGAAAACTTAAATAAATAAATTTAAATTTAAAAAAAAGAAATAATAGAAAACAAAAACGAATTCAACTCTTTCCTTTCATTGCAGAGGTAAGGAACTATTGGCATGGAATAATGTATATAATATTAATCAAGTTTGATATGTTATTGAATTGTTGTTTTTCTTTCTTTTGCAATCTTTTTTTTAATAAGATGACTCAGGAATGGTAGAAGAGAAGAGGAGTACATCAGAAATAAAGACATTAAAACATGTTATCATTAAAAATAATATAATTTTAAAAGAAAAAAAATTCATGTTCATGATGGATGCTATTTCAGGACTCTCAGTCATCAAGTAAAGACACCTTTATGGGTCTAGAGAGAATTGGAAGGAACTTAGAAATCATATAGTTCAAAGTACTTATTTTGTAGATGAAAATTCAAAGCCCAGTGAGGAGCAATGATTAATCCAAGGTCATCCAGGTAACAAGGAACAGAGTCTGGATTAAAACCTAGATTTCCTGATGTCAAAATCAGTGAGTGTTCTTTCTACTTCACCATGTAACTAGCCCATATTCAATAAGGCAGGAGGGTAGATTAATGCCTGTTTTTGTTATTATTGAACCATTTTTCACTCATATCTAAATCTTCATGATTGTATTTGGAGTTTCCTTGGCAGAGATACTAGGGTTTATCACTCTCTTTCTCCAGTTTACTTTGCAGATTATGGAACTGAGGCAAAAAAGATTAAATTACTTGTTCAAAGCCACAAAACTAATAAGTATCTGAGGCCAGATTTGAACTCATGAAGATGAGTCTTCCTGATTCCAAGTCCTGTGCTCCATTCACTGTGCCATTTAGCTACCCTATGTTCTATAAGAAATATTAATATCTCTTAGAAATATTCTTAATGCTATTGAGTAACAAGAAATGATATACAGGTAGATTTCAGAAAAACCTGGAAAGACTTATATAAACTGAGACTGAGGGAAGTGAGCAGAACTAGGAGAACATTGTATATAGTAACAATTTTGTGTAATGATCAACTTTGATAACCTTGGTTCTTCTCAACAATGCAATGATCTAAGACAATTCCAAAAGACTCAAGATGGAAAATGCTATCCACATCCAGAGGAAAAACAACGGATTCTGAATGCAGACCCAAGCATACTGGGTTTGTTGTTTTTTTTTTCTCACAGTTTTTCCCTTTTGTTCTGATTCTTCTTTTACATAAGACTAATTTGGGGATATGTTTAATATGATTGTACTTGTATAGCCTATATCAGATTGCACGCCATCTTGGGGAGTAGGGAGGGAAAGGAGGGGGAAAATTTGGAACTCAAAATCTTATAAAAGTGAATGTTTAAAACAAATATATATATGCATATATATGTACATATACATATATAATATGTAAATATTCTTAATAAAGTTTAAAAACAAACAAAAAATCCTGACAAGGCTGTATAGACTAGAAAGGGCATTACATCTGGACTCATCAGCCTTATTTTCCAATTCTAGCATCTAATTCTAATATCACATTTAGAACTTGGGTAACATTGGACAGGTCACTTAATCCAATCTGCCCTCAGTTTCCTCATCTATAAAATGAGGGCTTTGGCTTAGCTCATTCATACATTTCCTATCAGATCAAGTTCTATGCTCCTATGCCTTTAGTTAATAGCCAGATAGCACTAATCAAAAGCATGCAAACAAATAAATAAACAGGGCATTCTCTGGGCACCATTAACTGGCAAGAAGTAGGAGATGGTGCTTTCATATTGGTTGCAGCAATTCTGGTTCTGCAGCACGCTGGCTTTGTGACTAATCAAGTCACTGACCAGTATTGACTTGCTGGTACAGTTAGGAAGAAGGTACTTTGCAAACTGGAAAGCTCTGTATAAATGTGAGTTATGATTAGCTCAAGGATATTAGTTATCATTCTGTAAATTTAACTGTTGTGTTTGGATTGCATTTTGGGTTTGTTTACTATTCTATTAAAGCAGTCCGAAAGACAACAGCAACTCCTTACCTCTGTGTGGATGTATGTAAGTCCACATGGAGATCCATACCAAGGTTATTGATATGGATTAATGACCCACATATCATGGCCACTCAGAAATCAATACTTGACTCCAAACACACTCCTACATACAAGATCTAAACAAACCCTCCCTTTCTGGTGATTTTTACAGTGCCTCTCAAATGACCTGGTAAGCTTTGGAAAATGTTGACATTTTTATTTTTTAAAAATTCTTTACCTCCTTTCACAGTCTAAACACTACTCTAGCAAAATAATCATTGTCATAAAGTCCACTTCTCTGGGAGGTTCCCTTCAAATTCCTGCAGCAAGGTCAAAACCCTGTAACTTCATGGAGTTAATTGGAGTTCACCCAATTGAACAGAGACTCCTCTGATTAACCTCCAGTTACATATAGATACATGTCATGCCTTTCCATAGAACATGAGCTTTGAAAACCCTTCAAAGAGATTTGTTTCAGTGTTGTCTTTGAATTCTTACTACCTGTCACTTAGTAGGAACTTAATAAATGCTTGTTGAATTAATGAATGAATGAATGAATGCTAGATTCCAGGAGATAGTATATTCACCAGGAGAAGGTAGAAGTCAGCAGAGTTTGAGGAACAAGGTCACAGTTCATACTTCTAGTGAAAAGAAAGGAGTTTTATGGCTTCTGATTCCATTTTCTTTTAATCAGTAAAAAAATGCATCTCTGGGACACCTTGGGGGTTTATCTTACATATAAAAGTCCAATATTATTTGATGGGAAGATGTTCTGTCAAAATAAAAACTATTCTAGATCTTCTGGGGAGAAAGCGAGGGGAAATAGCTGCCTGTGTTTCTTCCTTTTTCTTTTTATGATAGGGTCATCTGGTTTCTTTCCTCTGGAGCATTCCAGCATTTTCCCTGGAAGTCAGATCCTCTGAATTATTTTGTTGACTTCTTTGGAGGGGAGCTCAATCCTTCTGTTTATTGACTGCCATCTTGTATTTCTACCTCATGACTGACAGAGCAACTGGAGTCTACAAGCAGAAAATCAATAATGCAGGACCTCTAGACAGTTCACTGATGCTCAGGAAGAAACTGGTTTTCTGGTCTCGGTGGCAGTCAGTGATCAGAAAATGTAAAACTAGCCAGCCATGAATAGAAACAATGTAAAGACAGCCACTCAACTTCTTTGCTTGAGAGGATTTTTATATTGATTTCTTCTGTTTAATATCGGTGATGTTTCTGAAATCCTGGAAAGGGGGAAGGGAGTTGTAAAATGGATGGACAGAGAAGAAGAGGAAGGAGAAAGAGAAGGGGGAATGGAGGAGGAAAGAAATGAGATGGAGGAGGAGGAAAGGACAAGGAAGAGGGAAGAGGAAGGAGAGAAGAAAGGGATGGGAGGGAAAAGAGAAATGGATGAGAAATAGAAATGGAGAAAGGAGAGGAAGAAAAGGGAAGGGAGAAAAGAGGAAGAGGGATTAGAGAGATGGAGAATGGGGAGGGATTGAAGAGGGGAGGCTTAGAGGGGAATGATGGGAAAAGAGACATAGACAGAACATAGGAGAGGATTCAGAATACATAGAAATAATCATTTCATTTCAAGAAAGCCTATGTACATTAAATACCATGTGTTATGTTGAAATTGAAAAGTTACCATCTCTGTGCCTCTGCTTTCTCTTTGCCACACTAACCTTCTAGAAGCTTGAGCTTTAAGGATCCTAATGAAAATGTGTCCTTTAATATACTATTTCCCTATTTCAGCGTGACACTTCAGTAGACATGAAAGATTCCTGACTTCTTATTTGCAAGTTAGTATTTTAATGCTAATTCAATCTCCTAATCTTCTTCTTCCCCCTCCTGATACTTCTCCCTTTCCCTCCTCTGCCTCCTCCCCCACTTCCTTACCCTACTGTTTTATTTCAGACAAGTACTAAAACTTAAATGCATAATAAGAAAAGGAAACATTATAAACTTAAATATAAAATACAAAAAGAAACAAATGTCATGTGCATGGCCGAACATAGGAGAGGATTCAGAATATATAGCAATAACTAATCATTTCAAGAAAGCCTATACGTTAAATAAGTATTATGCCGAAAGCTCCATTTTTGCTTTCTTGTAGGTTTTCTTTCATTCTGTGCTATACTTTTTACTTTATTCTTTCTCCTCATTTCTCCCCCTTACCCATCACCCCAATGCTACAATTGAGCACGGATCTATTTCCATAGAGGTATTGATATATGCATACATGTTTTATATATATTATATATATACATACATATATATACTTATACAAATACATACATATATAAACATATATTTCCCTTAAGAGATTCTACTCGTAATCTTGTTTTTATTTGTGTATATGCATTTTATTCCTCTCTCTCCTAACTCCTTTATTTCTACTTTCTACCCTCCTTCCTATTCCTTCATCTATACACGTGCCCTCGTATTTCCCTAAATCTAAACACCTCTTTGTAAACCCCCTTGGCCTATTCCATCCCTCTCCCCTCTAAAACTCCCTCCCTTATCCTCTCATTCACCTAAATCTAAAGACCATTCTATGTTCCCCTTTCAACCTATTCCCTCACCCGTCCCTCTAATGATCCCTCCATTATCCTCTCATTCACCTAAATCTAAAGACCATTCTATGTTCCCCTTTCAACCTATTCCCTCACCCTTCCCTCTAATGATCTCTCCATTATCCTCTCCCCCCTCCCTACCCCCTTAGAGTTTTATTTCTTTATAAATTTAGAAGATTTTTATACTCATACTCATATATATATGAGTATGTATACACACACACACACACACACACACACACATATGTATATGTCTTTTCCCCTTTAAAACCATTTCTGATGAAAGTAGGTTTCCACAACCAACAGTCGCCCTTCCCCATTTAATTCCTCTTTATTGGTTCTTCCTCTTACACCTCATTTGTATAAGATAATTATTCTTTTAGCTGTTCTTGAATAGTTTTACTTTTTGAAGTCATATCATACTCAAGTCTGCCCCAGTCTTTCTTATAAGCCACCTAATTACTAGTAACAATCTTAGACATAGGTTTTACACTTTCCATATATGAAAGATAAACATTCTATCCTTATTTAGGCCCTTGTAATTGGTCATTCGTATGTACTTTATATTTCTCTTAGCTCCTGCATGTCAAATCTTCGGTTGAGTTGAGGTTTTGTTGGGTTTTTTTTTTAATATTTCTGAAAGTCTGACAGTTGATCAAATGTCCATTATTTTCCATTCAGAATTATGCTTAGCTTTGAAGGGTATGATATTTTCAGCTGGAATTCCAGGTCCTTTGCTCTTTGATATACAGTGTTTCAAGACCTGGGATCTTTTAGTGTTGCCGATGCTATGTCTTATGTGATTCTAACTGTGGTACCATCATATGTAATTTTTTTTCTTGTAGCTCATAATGTTTCGTCCTTGATCTGGGGGCTTTGGAATTTAACTGATATATTTCTGTAAGATTTCCTTGTAGGATCTCTTTCAGGTGGTGATCAATGGCTTTTTTTCTATTTCTACTTTCCCCTATTGTTTTAATGCTTCAGGACAATTTTCTTTAATTATTTCTTGTATTATTGTATCAAGATTCTTCTTTTTTCAGAACTTTCAGGTAGTCCAATTATTCTTGTTTTTTCTTCTTATCTGTTCTCTAGATCTCTTGTTTTTTCTTATGAGATGCTTCACATTGTCTTCTACTTTTTTTCATTCTTTTTTTTTCATTTCTTCATCTCATGACTTTGCTGGCTTCCCCTTGCCCAATTCTGACTTTCAAGAAGTCATTTTCTTCCTTAAGATTCTGAATCTCCTTTTATAATCGGTTGACTTTCTTGTCATAATCTTCTTGTTTTTCTTGTATTATTCTTATTTTTCTTTTTAATTTGTCCTCCATCTCTCTCATTCGATTTTTAAAGTCTTTTTTAAGTTCTTCAATGACTTCCTTTTGGTCAGGTGACCATTTGACATTATTCTTTGGGGTAGAATAGGGTTTCTTTGCTTAGTATCCTCCTCTGAAGATGAACCCTGGTCTTCTCTTTTCCCACAATACCTCTTTATGGTTAGATCCTTTTTCCTTTTCCTGTGTATTTTTTCATAATAATTTTATTTTTATAATCACCTCTAGTCCTGGGGTATAGAGGATGGTGGCTTCTGATCCTCTTCAGTTCTCCCCTCTGACCTTGAACTTAAGCCAAGACCTCCATTCTCCTGTAAGTGCTCACAGTCAGCAGTGTCCAGCCCCACTGATTCTGCACTCACTGGGCATGTGCTGGCTCCTTCTCACCCCTGGGGCTCTCCTCAGCATAGCTGGGTCTGGTGTTGCAGTCAACAAAAGTTCCCTGGATCTTCCAATCCTTGGCTCAGATGCTCATCTCCTGTGGCTGGGGGAGCCAGTTTCCTAACCCAGCTAACCTCAGGGCTCAGTGGACCTTACCTGGAGATGCTTTACTCTTCACAGTGAGGAAATCTAGTCTTTGGACTTGTCTGAAGAGGACCTGGGTTCTGCCCCTACTCTTACTTCTTTTCATGGCTCTATGTTTGCTCAGAGGTGCTATTTCAATGTCTTTGGCAGAGGAAAATCTTGAAATTTTCTGACCTAGCCCACCATCCTCCCCAATCCTGTCTTCTTACCCTCCTCTTCCTCTTCATTCTCCTCTTTTCCCCTCCCCCTCTTCTTCTCTTCCTGCTCCTTCCCTCTCCTTCCCTTCTCCCCTCCTCCTGTCTCTTCTCTACCCTCCCCTTCTCCTCTACCTTCTCTTTCTTCCTCCTTTCTCCTTCCTTTTCTCACCTTCTCCTATTCCTTTTCCTCCTTGCTCCTCTTCCTCCTTCTCCTTCTTCTTTGCCTTTCCTCTTCCTTTCTTTTCTCCTCACTTTCTTCCTTATCTTCCTCTGCTTCCTCTCCTTCTCCTCTATCACCACTTTTTCTCTAATTATAGCCCACAGACCTTTGGCAGGCTTCTGTTTCTTCTGCTAGAATGTGTTCCTAATGACTTCTCCCTATTAGGACCACCTGCTGCATTATTGATCATTAAAGGAATGCACTCTTAGTTTAGTATCTTTAATATGAAAATCCTAAAATGAGTGGCTTACAAAGGAAAGGGTTTTGGGGGGAAGGGGGCAAAAAACCCTCTCTCTTCCCTAATGAAAATAAACTCTTTCTTCCAATATGCTATTTACATTACTGTTAATTTAAAAAATATGTAAGACAAGATGCAGCTTATCTGTCAAGGGATTATGAGAATGGCAATTTATTATTTTTTCAAATCCAAATAAAATGAGAATTGACACAGAAACAGCTGGTGGGTTTTCCCCATTTTAGGCAACAATAAAAGAAAAAAAGCGATGTTGATCAAATTGAATAGACATTTTTGTCAAAAAATATTTTAAGAAAACTGCAAATTTTCCTTCATAATCTTATAAAATCTCTCCTGAAGAAAACCTGAAATAATGAGATCATAATTTTAGAGCTGGAAGGTACCTTTTAAGATCATTTAATCCAACTCCTCCCTTTCACTTATGAGCAAACTAAGGCACGGAAAGGCTTCCCCAGAAGTACGGGGCAGAGTCAGGACAGGAAGGTCTTCTACCTGCAAGCTGAGGCCTCTTTCTCCTAAACCAAGCTCTCAAATGATGTCCAGGACATGGAATCCAGGCAGTAAGGAACAAAGATAAGAGAGGTGAAGTCTCATTATTCTGACAGGGCCAGAGTCTTTTTGACTTCACTGCTAGAGAGATCATATGCAAGATAAATACCCACAAATGGTCTGTAGAAAATAAAATTGTTTAGATCAATTGTGAACAAGAAGGGCCTATACTTCCAGGCTACTCCCAGTAGTTCTCCAAAAGATAGTGGATGACACAGGTAAAATATTGCTCATCCCCTCTGAGACTGGCTGCCCAACCTATATCTCTTATTTTAGGCTTTGCTAGAAAGAAAAGTAGACAGAGTGTGGTGTAATACAGGGATCGGGAATCTGTGGCCTCAAAGCTAAATGCGTTCCTCTAGGTCATCAAGTGCTGCCCTTTGACCTAATCCAAGCTTCACAGAACAAATCCTTTTCAGAGATTTGTTCAGTGAAGTTTAAATTTGGTCAGTTTTGTTCTGTGAAGTTTGAATTCAGTCAAAAGACTATACTTGAGGACCTAGAGGGCCACATTTGGCCTTGAGGTTTCCCACCCCTAGTGTAATGGATAGCAAACACAACCCTGGGCATGTTACTTAACCTCTCAATACCCCAAGACAACTCTCTAAGACAAAAAGTTGAAGAAGAGAGGTAGATCTGCATTAATAGGAGGAGTTTCCTCATCAGGTGTTCCCTATGCCAACAAGATGGAAGGACTGGCATCCCCTCTCTCAAACAAAAAGAAGGAAGAAAATTAATTCTGACATGAAAGAAAATAGTCTTGGAAATTTTGATCTAAGTAGTGGAAGTAGGTTTTGTTAATTAAAGAAGCATTCTTTTTTCTTTATAAAATATCATTATGATAATAATAGTTGCCATTTATTTAACAATTTTTTTAAAAATCTGACTTGTAAGCTTCCTGCCTGGGAAAGGCCCTCTATCAAGGGAGGTCATAACCTGCTCAGTAGATTATAATCTTATTGAGTTGCCTGGGGTACAGAGAAATCAAGAAATTTGCCAATAGGATTACAAAAACAATATGTATCTGAAGGGATTCTTGAACCTAGGTTCAAATGCTCTGCCATATGCCACTCTGATCCTCTTTGATCCCCTTAACTGCCCTGTGGTGGTAATGCCTATTTCTCTTCTGAATCTCAGGTGTATGGGTTGTTCAGGGAGGACTGGCATTTCCATAATGAAGGCTTGTTGATCCCTTTTCAGGGCTGTTCATACACCTTTAGTGTCCACCTGTCACCCAACTCTCACCTGTGGCTTCAAGAAGTGATAGTATTTGGAATAGCCATGCCCAGTAAACCATTTTGGCAGACAGGCTAAACCAGGTTGAGGGTGAACAATGAGATTCAACCCTTTCAGTAAGTTAGGAGGACATCTACCCCAAGAATGTAAAGACTTCTCCTGGTGGAATGGACATATGAAAACAATTTGTTCCAATGGCCAGGAAGGGGCTAAAGCAGACTTTGTAGAATGTTTGGAACTTGGTTGGACCTTGAAGATGCCAAGGTCATCCACTGCATTCTGGGCCATCACCAGTCATCTTGATTTTTGGACTTTGATGATTCTGAAAGAAAGAGTGAGGCTTATGACTTTGTAAAACTTTGTCTCATAAATCCAATTAATGTGCTAGTCAAAACATCACTTGTGATATCATTGGTGCCCTTTGAAAATAAATAATGGGGTTTGGAGACAAGATGATGGAAAAAAGGCAGTGACTCACCTGAGTGCTCCTCAAAACCTCTCTGAACACCTTAGAATAATTCCATAAAACAATTCCTGGAGTGGCAGAATCCACAAAAGGATGGGGTAAAATAATTATCCTGCCAAAGACAATGTAGAAGGTTGGCAGGAAAGGTCTGTCACACCTGGCTGAGAATGGAGCACAGTCTAGCTCGGGCAATACCAACTCAGGCAAGGCTCCAGAAAACCATGAGCAGACCTTGAGAGGCTCTGAATCAGCATCACCAATAGCTGCTTCTAGAGTTCTCAGCCCATAGATGGTAAGGGTGTTGAACACCAGGTCAAAAGGAGATTGCAGGGGTCTCTTTGTTGGCATTGAGGCAGGACTCTGTTGCTTTATCCATATTCAGATCTGGGCCACAGCCCTGGATGGCAGCCCCAGGGTGAGGGAGAGCACTAGCACACCAGAGCTTGTGGCCATATTGTAGCAGGGACCTTTGTCATAATTCCAGGGCAGAAAAGAGTGCTTGTGGTTACTTACAGACCAGAGCACAGGTGAGTAGAGTAGTAAACACTGTTATCCTTAAATCATACTACTTTGGGAAAACTGAAAACTTATGGGTCCCTAGAATTTTCTCTGAAAACAGTCACACGAAACCCCTGAAGCTTGGGATGGTGCACCTTCCATCCTGGAAGCAGAGCCCCACATTAGCAAAGAGAAAAAAGTCAAGAAATAGTCTGGGAAAATGAGCAAACAACAGAAAAACTTTCTGACTATAGAAAGTTACTATGATAACAAGGAAGATCGAAATACACACTCAGAAGAAGATAGATAACAAAGTCAAAACTCCTACATCCAAAGCCTCCAAGAAAATATATGAACTCATTTTAGGACATGAAAGAGCAAAAGAAGGATTTTGAAAATCAAGTAAGAAAGGTAGAAGAAAAAAATTGGAAGAGAAATGTGGGTCATGCAAGAAAATTATGAAAAAAGAGCCAATAGCTTGGCAAAGGATACACACAAACAAACAAAAATGCTGAAGAAAATAACACCTTAAAAAAACAGAATGAGGAGAAAAGTGCCTTAAAAAGTAGGATTGCCCAAAAGAAAAAGAATTGCCAAAAAAATTGCTGAAGAAAAGTCTTTTAAAAGTAGGTTGATCCAATGGAAAAGGAGGTTCAAAAACTCACTGAAGAAAATAATTCCTTGAAAATTAGAATTGAGTAAATGTAATCTAATGACTTTATGAGAAATAAAGAAAAAAAATAAAACAAAACCAAAAGAATGAAAAAATAGAAGACAATGTGAAATATCTCATTGGAAGGACAATTGACCTGGGAAATCTAGAGTGATAATTTAGAGATTATTGGACTACATAAAAGTCATAATAAAAAAAGCCTAGACATCATCTTTCATGAAATTATTAAGGAAAACTACCCTGATATTCTAGAACCCAGAAGGTAAAACAGAATTTGAAAGAATCCACCAGTACCTCCTGAAAGTGATCCCAAAATGAAAACTCCCAAGTATATTATAGTCAAATTCCAGAGCTTCCAGGTCAAGGAGAAAATATTGCAAGCAGCCAGAAAGAAACAATTCAAGTGTCATGGAGCCACAGCCAGCATAACACAAGATTTATCAGCTTCTGCATTAAAGGATCAGAGTGCTTAGAATATGAAACTCTGGAGGGCAAAAGAGCTAGGATTAGAACCAAGCATCACCTACCTAGCAAAACTGAGCATAATCCATCAGGGGAAAAAAATCGCATTCAATGAAATAGAGGATTTTCAAGTACTACTGATGAAAAGACCAGAGCTGAATAGAAAATTTGACTTTCAAATACAAGACTCAAGAGAAACATTGAAAGGTAAATAGGAAAGGAAAATGATAAAAGATTTAATAAGGTTAAAATGTTTGTATTCCTGCATGGAAAGATGATACTTGTAACTCGTAAGAACTTTCTCATTAATAGGGCAGTTAGAAGAAATATGCATAGACAGAGGGCATAGATGTGAGCTGAATATAAAAGGATGATATCTAAACAATCAAATTAAGGGATGAGAGAGGAATTCTCTGGGAACAAGGGAAAGAGAGAGGTATACTGGGGTAGATTATCTGACATAAAAGAGGCAAGAAAAACTTTTTACAGTGGAGAGGAAGATGGGGGGTGGGAGGTGAGTGAACCGTATTCTCATCAGAACTGGCTGAAAGAGGGAGTAACATACATATTCAATTGGATATAGAAATCTATCTTACTCTAAAGGAAAAGAGGAGGGGAAGGGGAAAAGAGAAGAGGTGGGGTGATAGAAGGGAGCGTAGACTGGGGGAAGTTACAATCAGAAGTAAAACACTTGAGGAGGGACAGGGAGAAAGGAGAGAGAAAACAGAATAAATGGTAAGGGGAAAATAGGTGGAAGAGAAATAGTTATTGATAGTATCTGTGAAAACTATTTTAAAGCAAGTTTCTTTGTTTAGGCCTCATTTCTCAAACATGCAGAGAACCAAGTCAAATTTATAATGATAATAATCATTCTCCAATTGAAAAATGATCAAAAGACATGAACAGTTTTCAATTGAAGTAATCAAAGCTATATATAGCCATAAGAAAAAATGTTCTGAATCACTATTGATTATAGAAGTGCAAATTTACATAATTCTGTGGTATTATATCATACCTATTAGATTGGTTAATAGAACAGAAAAAGAAAATGACAAATGTTGGAGGGGATGTGGGGAAAATGAGAAATGAGGGGGAAAAATGAGGGGAAAACTCCACCTATTGGTGGAGCTGTGGACTGATTCAACCATTGTGTAGAGCATTTTGGAACTATACTCAAAAGGCTATAAAACCATGCATATACCTTTTGACCAAGCAATACCACTACTAAGTATGTATCCCAAAAGAAACCAAAAAAAAGAAAAAAAGAAAAAGAAAAAGAAAAGAAAAGAAAAGGACCTATCTGTAGAAATACATTTACAGCAACTTTTTTCTAGTGGCAGAGAATTGGAAATTAAGAGAATGCTTATCAATTTGTCTGAACAAACTGTAGTATGCGTTCGTAATAGAATAATGTTGTGCTGTAAGAAATGATGAGCAGGATGCTCTCAGAAAATCCTTGAAAGACTTACATGAGCAGATGCAAAGTAAAAGTACTGTAAATAAAGTAACAGCAAAATTTTAAGATGATCAGCTGTTAATGACTTAGCAGTACAATGACCCTGTGTGTGTGTGTGTGTGTTCATCCTTCATTGCTGAAGAAGACCATGCCATCAGAGAAATAATGACATGACTTGCATTTGACTTTGTTTTGAGTGAGGGAGGGCTGTGCAGGTCACCAGCCTCACTTCTCCAGAGCCATCTGAATCCAGTGAACAGATATTCATCAGGATGACTGGATATGACCCAGGATGAGGCAATTGAGGTCAATTGACTTGCCCAAGGTCACACAGCTAGTGAATGTCAATGTCTGAGGTGAGATTTGAACTCAGGTCCTCCTGACTCCTGTACTGGTGCTCTCTCCACTGAAGAAAAATGCTATCCATCCCCAGAGAAAAAGCTGATGGTGTCTGAATATAGATTGAAGTATATTTTTTTAAACTTTATTTTTCTTGAATTTTTGGGGGGTCTATGTCTTCTCTCACAACATGACTAGTATAGAAACATGTATTGCATGACTACATATGTATAACCTATATTGAATTGCTTGGTTGGAGGAAGAGAATTTGAAACTCAAAGTTTTAAAAATGAATGTTAAAATTGCTTTTATATGTAATTTTGGGAAAATAAAATAGTACATTAAAAAGGAGAGTAATAAAAAAGGAAGTAAAAGAGAAGAGGAACAATCACAGTAACCGTAGCAGTAATAGAAGTAGTAGAAACAGCAGCAGCAACAGCAGCAGTAGTAACAGTATTGTACCATATTACCTCAGTTCCTCATCAGTAATTAGGTTGGCACCTAGTTATCCCTACCATATGACTTTTTTATTGCCTATTGGGTTGGCCAAAATTTAATTTCTTAGAGGAAATAGACAGGAGTCTATGAATGAAAGGGAGTACATAGAATGAGACCACAAATCCATCCTAATTTCCAACGACTGTTACGCCTTCCGATAACGAATGCGTACCAGACAAAACCAGGGATCAAAACTCTAGACTTTCCAAAGGCTGGTACCTTAGAGAACCTTAAAATCAAATAAAGTGGTAACAGAGTCATTAGTCAGTTTAAGGAAATGACCTGATTGGATGGAAAGAATTGATTTTTTTTTCTTTTACTAGAGAAAAGAAATTTCCTTTAAATTAGTTGCAAAATGAGTCTTATGAACAGCTGAATAGCTATTATTCTATAATGTTTAAACTCCTGATTTGAGTGGCCCTAGAGACAACTTTCACCTAATAAAGGAATTGGGTAAAATGCAAAGAATCCAAGGATACATTGATGGGGGAAAGGGGAAGGAAGAAGGAGCACTAAATATACTTTGAGATACATCAAGGTCAGAGTCAGAGTATCGCCATGTCCTCATACATCAAGTGTTACGATCGATCCTGTAAGTGACAAGTTACAAATATTTTCTAAAGTTTTTGTTTCCCTTTAGGTTGAGAATATCCCATATTTGGGAGTAAAGAACAACAGATTCTTTGAAAAAGGACTATCTATACCCTGTAATTAAGCCTCCTTTTCTTTTTAAAAAATGATGCCACAGAATGAAGGACATCATAAATTACATGAAGAAATACTCATACTTAGATTCTCTCTGGGTGCACCATAATTTAAGTGAATTCAGTCTCACTATATTCTCTTGGAGACATGATCTCATAGCATCTGTCCAAAGCTGGTCCTTATTACCTGGGTGAGCAGTAATTTACTGATTTCCCATCTCTGCACAGGTTTTTGTCTCAGTCATGCACTCACTCATGGAATCTCAGAATCTCAGAGGCAAAAATGAACTTGGAAACTGCCTAGTTCAACACATAGACAGTCCTTCTATAACATATTCTAAAAATGGTCACCTTTACATAAAGGTCTATAGTCAACTCCTTACCTACTGGGGCAACCAATGTCACTTCTGGACAGTTATAATTGTTAGGACCTTTCTTTTGTTACATTTATCTAAATGCTGCCTCTGCAGTGTTCAGCCACTTCTCCTAGTTTCACCTAAGGAGAACAAATCGAATCCCTTTTCTCCCCTAAGTCTTCAGATACTTGGAAATACCTACCAAATACCCTTTAAGTTCTTTTTTTAAAAATTATTATTATCTAAGCAAAGTATCCCCATTTTTTTTTGCTAATCCTCATATGATGTAATTTCTACGTCCTTTACTTTCTGAAAATGCATTTGTTAGCATCCTTCCTAAAATGTGATACTTTACTTCAGATGTGGTCTAACCAGAGCAAAGTACAGGAGGACTCTGACTTCCATAACCCTGAACAATATATCTCTCCTACTATAGCCTAAGACCCCATTAACTTTCCCCCTCCCCTTTTTTGCCACCACTATGGATTTCTATTGATTTATTTTACACTAAACCTCCTAGATCTTTTTCATATGAACCATCATCTAATCACACATCCTCCAACTGGTCCTTATGCAGCTCAGTCTTTTAATCCAAGATTGGCCTTTGCTGCTTCACCTTGAGCCATTTTGTCCTGGATCGTAAAACTGTTACAACATGCCTTTCAAATACAGAAAGAATAGCCAGCAGTACTTCTCTGCCCAAGTGCTGACCATCACTACCATAGCAGGTAGTCACTAGCAGGGGGTTCAAACTCATGGCCTGTGGACACAATGCAACTCAAAACACTACACAATGTGTCCCAAATAAGATTTAAATGTAGTTTATATCTGAATTTAATGTGTCAATGAATTAATGAAAAAAATATAAAGGTGTGTTTTTCTAAGTCTATAACACACAGGGATCTTTATGTTCAGTTCAGTGGTCTTCATTTCTATTAAAGTTTTATACCACTGATGTACAGGAAAATAATTGGTGGCCAGCCTATGCTTGCAGTAAGATCTTACGTTTAGAACATCAATCTCCCTATTTTACAAATGGCAGGATTTGAACACATGACTGAGTCACATTTCTGCCTAAACTTAGTAAATGACTAAAGCCATTGCTGTCATTCGTTGCTGGACTCTTTTCAAGTTGTGTTTTCCATAACCAAGTCTCTCACTTGGTACATTGATTCTGACACCCCCAAACATGAGCATTTATGACATCTGTAGCACTTTTTTTTCTATTCTGTTTTCTCTTGCATTTAGTTTTATGAGACTTGATCTGATGGTGATTGAGTGGCAGTTAATAATTTCCCTGGAGAAAAGTTTTTCCCATAAACACTCTCAGGGAACCTATGTACCATTTAAGGTAATAGATTGGTATAGCTAAAGGTAAATACCCTCATTAAGGTCCTACCTTTTTCCCAGGTGATGGGAAAAGGTCAGCTTGTGAATTTTAGTAGTTTAGTAGTTTGCTACTGCGGAGTATTTCATTATCTTTATCCTACACCTTCTGTTATTAATGTTATTTGCTTATCATCCTTCCTTGTGTGACATGAAAACATTGGATTTTGTACATTTTTTTGGTTTGTCTTATGATGGAAGGATGAGAATGACTGGCCTGGAGCCCACACATCTTGAACTGAAAGTTCAGTTACTTGGACAACAATCACTTCCTTTATCCTCTGGGATTAGCGGTGGTTAATCTGAGCTTAACCACATACAAATCCTGTAATCACTTATCCGCTGATTTGTTTCACTGGATGTCATAAATCTATCAGAATTCTGGAAGGAAGGAAGGAAGGAAGGAAGGAAGGAAGGAAGGAAGGAAGGAAGGAAGGAAGGAAGGAAGGAAGGAAGGAAGGAAGGAAGGAAGGAAGGAAGTAGAGCAGAGAAGGAGGGAGGAGAGACAAACACAGACAGACACAGAGATAGAAAGGGATGAAAGAGATAGAGACTCAGTGATGGGGAAACAGGGAGAGAAAGAGCTGCAGACTGACTGAAAGACAGGGAGACAAGGAGGGAGGGAGGGAAGGAGGAAAAGAGTGAGGGAGAGAGAGAGATAAGTCAGATTATGAAAAGAATTATTCACTTAACTAGAATTCTGTAATTGTCATAAATTGCTACCTAATTATGAACGCTGATATCTAATGAATCTCTTTTATGAGAAATTTAATCCCCTCCTCCTTTGTATACTGTTGTTTCTTTGGGGCAGAACTCCTTTCTTTCATACCTTTTACACGTCCCTTGCGATCTCCATCATCCTCAAGCCATCATCGCTGCCTTCCCTGTCACTACCTCCATCAACACAGTGTCATCACCGCCATCACCAAGATTTCTAATCACCATCAATAGCATCTCCTCCACTATCACTTTTGCCACCAGCACTTCTACAATGACTAGCAATTCCATCATCACCATCAAAGAATTTCAAAATCTCAGAGTTCAGAAGCCATTGAGTCAAATTCCACTTGAACAAGAATTTTCCTTAAAACGTAGGAAAATAGGAACATCAATTTAAAACAGGAGAGCACCCCAGAGGTCATTTCCCCTTTCCATTTATATAGCCTGCACCCTAGTTCAGGCCTCATCATCTCTCACTCGATCTACCTTCTAGATAGTCGTCATTGCTCTAGTCTTTCCCCACTCTGTTCCATCCTCATGAAGATAATAATAATTTTCCTAAAGTTCAGGCTTTCAATCCCTACTCAGTAAATTCCAGTGTTTTCCTGCTACCCCAAGAATTAAACACCTTTCTTTTGGGCCTTGAAAACTCTTTATAATTAACTCTTATCTTAGTAGACATTATTCTTTTCTACACACATGACACTGCATTTTCCATCTTCTTTTTTGTGCACTAATTATCCCCTCGTGTCTAGGATGCTTTCCTTCCACACTTCCACCTCTTTAAATTACTGGCTTCTTTGAAGACTTCGGTCAACTGCCACCTTCCACAAGAGGCCTTCCTCATTTGCTCTTCCCCACTATTACTTTTTTTTTTTTATTTTCTCCCTACGGTTACTTTGTATCTATGACTGCATGCAGTATATCTGTCTTCTTATGAGAATGTGAGCTCCTTGAGGGCATGGAGCTATGTTTTTGCTTTTTTTCTTATGTATCCCTATGCTTAGTACAGTTCCTGGAAGATAGTAAGAAATTTAATTAATGTGTTGATTTAATAATTGCTCTAGTCCAACCCTCCCATTTAACAGATGAGGAAACAGAAGTTCAGAATTTCAGTGATTTGCCAATGGTTACAAAGATGGCAAAGTATCAGAGCTAGAATTTGAACTCACATTTTATGATCCCAATACCATCATACTTTCCCCTGTGTCACCTGACTGTCAACCCTAAGAAGGGATCATTCAACCTGTCCTTGAAAACAACTAGTGAGGGGAAACCTAGTATCTCCAAAATCAACCAATTCTAACATGTAACCACACCATATATTAAGTTCTTTCTTTGCTTCAAAAATAAATTCACATCTTTACAGTTTTCAACCCTCGTTTCCATATAGATTCAAGTAGAATATTATTTAATCCTTCTTTCCTCTAACAGTTTCCATGCCTCCTCCAAGTCTTTTCTTCTCCAGGTTCATCATTCCTACTTGCTCTATCTGATCATCATGTGGCATAGACGTGGCCTTTCAACATCCTGGTTGTCCATCTTTGAATGCTCTCAAGTTCATCTTCTTCCTAAGTCTAAAATGGAATTAGCTCTCATGGCTGCCTTAGTAAAGTCTTACACACGTTCAGCAAATACACAGTTCAACAAATCAACTTCTCAAGTATAGAATTGGGATTTAAGTAAGAAAACTGTTAAGTGACTTGCCCAGACTCACACAGCTAGTAGGTGTCTGAAGCAGGTAGGATTTACATCATCAAGGACAACTAAGGGTTCTCTATGTCCCTAATGATCCTGGACATCACATTCCTATGAATTTTATTCCTTCTGTCCTTTCTACTCAAACAATAACATGTTCTTGGCAGAGAAGACAAGGAAAAAATCAGAACTGAGTAGCTCTGTGTTCTCTCATTGATTATCATTATTCCATCTCTCCCAAGCAATGTTCCTTTCTCATCTTTCATTTTCTACCTTCCCTCACTTCCCCCTATTTAAGGCCTGAATGAGCTGTCTCTACCAAGCTCCCAGTCTTTAGCAGCCACATGAGAGAAAGAAAGGGGGGAGGGAAAAAAAATATGGAAGAGAAAGGATCAACATATTTTTCACACTGAGACTAATAGTAAAGCCAGTTGACTGTGATATCACTTAACCAGGGTGCTTCTGACCTAAGTAAGGATAAATTAACTGTCCCATTTCTTCACATATCCCTCCAGGGAGCTATCTGTAACACAGTCATGTATCTGGTTTGGAGTGCAGTGATTTTTCAAAGAGTTGAGAATAATTTGAACAAGAAAAGCCCAAGTTTCTCAAGAATCAGGCTATGTGCATTGGTTAACATGGAGGCAGCCATGGAAGAGTGCTGGCTTCCTAATTGGTTTTGCTGTCCCAAGTCTCTCCCTCCTCCAATCCATAATCCACTCAGTGATTTTTCCTAAAGTTCAAATGTGACCAAATATCGCACTCTCACTCAATAAACTATAGGGGCTCTTCAAGGGTCAACTATAAACTCTGTGTTTGGCATTTAAAGCTCTTCCCAACCTGGTCCAACTTACTTTTATTTCCAGCATTATTACACATTACTCCCCTTCATATGCACTGCAGTCAGCCAAAGCGACCATCTTATTGTTCCTCATAAATAACATTGCATCTGCCAGCTTTGTGCTTTGGATTTTGCTTCCTTCCCTTTCTAGAACATATGTCCTTCTCATCTCCCCCTGCCTCTTCCAAGCTCTATTTTCTTTCTGGGCTCAGTTCAAATCATACCTTCCACATGCAGTCCTTTCTGTACCCTCCAAGCTTCTACTGCCTTTCCTCTACTCCCCTTTCCCCCACAAATACTCTATATACCTATTAGAGGGGGCATCACATAGTAGATGGAGACCTGGTCTCAAAGTTTAGAGAAATACAAGTCTTTTCTCTAACACTTACTCATTCTATGACCCTAATACAATTCAGGGTGCATAGTAAGTGCTTAATTAATATTGATAACTGACAGAACAATACACTTACCTTCACAACACTCTAGCCAGTAAATTCTCAAATTATATACTGCAGAGAAAACATTGACCTGCACTGAGGGAAAGGGGTTGTCCTCACCTTAGAGTTTCCTATATCAATGAAACTACAGGTCCAATCCCTATTGCCCTGAATATACCTTGATTATATGTGTATATATGTGTGTCTGTGCATACATACAGGGATATAGAAACATACACATGTATGTAAGTATAAAAGCCCATGCAAATTGTGAAAATCTTAGCTACTCTATTCAATACAATGACCTAAGACAATTCCAATGTACTCATAATGAAAAATGCTATCCACCTCCAGAGGGAGATCTGATGGACTCTAAGTACAAATTGAGGCATTTTTAATTTTTTTTGCAATATGACTAATATGGAAATGTTTTGCATGACTTCACATGCCTAAATTATATTATATTACTTGCCTTCTCAATTGATATGGCAAGGGCTATAGATAGGGAGACAATTTGGAACTTAAACTAAAAAAGAATGTTAAAAATAAATAATATGTCCAAAATATCCATATGTACATTTATATGTACATATATATGTATGTATATGTACATAAACATAAACATATATATATTCACATGTCATCTTGTCTCCTTCAAAAGAGTATAAACTTTTTGAGGGAAAGAACTATTTCCTTTTGTCTTTGTATTCTGGTACACATTCTTAGACTAGTGCTAAGAATGTAATAGGTACTTAATAAATACGTGATTGACTTAACCAAAACCTAAAAAAGTCTAAATCTAAATTAAATTGTGAAGAGATAACATATTCCACCACAGAGCTGGTATGTCCTGCTTAAATGAATCATTTTGAGTCTCGAAATTCATTGACTAATGTCTATCCCTGCAAATGACCTAATTTCCTTATCAGAATATGGAATTATAGTAATGAAGGAAGAAAGGGATGTTGGGTTCCTTTTGGTATTCTTAGCCTACCTATCTGCAGACTTCTAATAACTGAAGTGAGTCCCCAGGGAATCAAAAGGCCTTGCTCCTGTGATGCATGTAAGTTGAAATCCCTAGACCCATTTCTCCAGCCCTAAGCCATGGCACTATAGATGGGGCCTCTGATTCCATGCTAGGGGAAAGTACAAGCTCATAAGCTCTCTTTTCTTTGACACCGTACTTTCCCAGTGTTGCTTGCTTAATTCTCCCACTAGTTTCCCTGACCCTTGATTAGCCATGGCTATATTTATTGCCTTTTGGCAACTTCGTCATGGACATCTGACAGGATTTAACCAATCAACAACCGATTTATGAAGAGAATTCAAGAAATTTAGTAATTTACCATCATCATCATCATCACTGTCAATGAGAGGATATTTATTTAGTGCTTCATTTATGACGTGTTCTAACTTAATTCCAACAACAAAAAACAAAACTAGACTTTTTGATACTCTGAACATTATTGTCCCCATTTTTGTACTCCACGAGTCAGCTCATTAATATAATTTTTATACTCTGTACTCATGAGTACAAATTTTTATATTCTATAAGTATTATTGTCTCCATTTTACAGATGAAGAAATTGAGGTTAAGTGGCTTATTTGTAGTCACATGACTAGCAAATATGAAAAGGAGACTTTGAACTCAGGTCTAACATCAATCTCCAGCCCAGGATGCATTCTATTCCATTCCACTTTCTAACTCTCCAAAAAGCAAACAAATCTATGGTGTAGTGGATGCAGTGTTGTAACTGACTTCAGGAAGGCCTGAGTTCAAACTCCAGCTCAAATGCCATCTAACTAGTCACATGACCTTGATGGAACTGCTTTGCTCTTTGAGGCTCAGTGTTTCTTCCTCTGTAAAAACAGGATTAAAAATAGCACATACTTCACAATGTTGCTGTTAGGCTCAAATGAGAAAAAGTGTGTCAATCACTTTACAAACCTTTTAGTATCACGCACATCTTAGCTATTGTTATTTAAATCAATTCATCAGATATTTATTAAATGCCTGCTATGTACCTGGAACTATGCTAATCCTTGGGAAGACAAGATGAAGACAAGATTGAAACAGTTCCTTCCTTCAAAAAGCTTACATTCCAAAGGGGGAGCAGGAATTGATATAATGGAATTATGAGTACACACAGAACATAGACAAATGAATATAATTTATAATTTTGGAAGAGGGTAAACTGCAGATAGGGCAGCAGAAAAGTTTCCTGTGAAAACTTCAGATGAGACTGGACAGAAACCAGAGAATCTAAGAGTCAAAAGCTAAGAGGGCATGTATTCTAGGAGACAAGTGTTGAAGAAGTATAGAGATTTGAAGTGAAGCGTTGTGGATTTAAGGCAGCAAGCAGACTAATATGGTTGGACTGCAGAGTTTAGGAAGCTGAAGAAGCATACTTCTGGGAATGTAGGAAGGGGCCAGGTTATGACAAATTTTAAATGTCAAAGAAGAAATTTAGATTTGATTCTCTTGGCAACTGGGAGTCATGGGATTTGCTTGAGCAAGATAAGGGTCATGGTCAGTTTTGTGTTTGAAGAAAATTACTTTAATAGCAGAGAGAAGGATAGATTGACGTGGGGGAAGGTCAGAGGCAGGGAGACCAGATGGGAAGCTAATGCAGGTTAAAAGAGAAGGGCCTCACTTAGGGTTGGGATGAAAAGGGAATACACGCAAGTGATGTTGGGAAGATAGAAATGACCAGATTTGGCAACTGATTGGATTTGTAGAGTGAGAGTGAAGAGTGCCTGAGCTTGATCACCTGGATGACTAGAAGAATGGTAGTGTCCTCAATAGTAAGAGGAAAGTTTGAAAAAAAGGTGGATGGGGGTAAGAACTGGGGGGGGAGAGGGGGGAGGAGCTGTTGAGGAGGGAATGAGTCCTCTTTGGTGACATTTCAGTGCAAGATGCCTCTGGGACATATGTCTTAAAATTTCCAACAGGCAGTTAGTGATTATAATGGTTCACAGCTTAATAAGGCATGTCGATTAATGATGAAGTGGAAAATATAGGCACAGAGATTTAGAGCTCATTGGGATTGTATCGATCATTGAATCATAGCCTTTCATTTTATAGATGAAGGAACTGAGGCTAGGTGAGCTTAAGTGACTTTCCCAGAATGACAAAGAGAATATGTATCTGAGATGAGATTCAAACCCAGAACCTTCTTGACTCTATCCTCTCCCTGACACTCACCATGATGCTCCAAATGCTGTTTTTAAATCCTCGATCTGCCACTTATTGCTTGGGGGTCTTTGGGTAAGTCACTTCATTCCTCTCACCTCAGCTTCCTCATCTTTAAAATGAAGGGATCAGACAAGTTGGTCCCTAACATTCTTCTAACTGTTCATGTCTCTGCTCCTGGGATCTCATGACTTTTCTGGGCATCAGTTTTCTTATCTCTAAATAAGAAGAAATTTGATGATCTGTCCCTTCCCATCCCTCCTAAATAGATGATCTTTACATACCTACATATACATACATACATACATATATAAACACACACATACATACATATACATACATACATATACACACATATACATACATACATATATACACATGTATATATATGCATATATATCATCTTTTCTATGTAACTGTGAGAATTGTTACTTTAAGAGTCTGAAGAACAATATTTCCTAAACAAAAGGCTTACATATAAATCATGTTCTTCACAAAAGTTAGCTGAGGAGTTTCCCCGAATGGCCTCACTTCACAGGCTCTAAGCACAGTCCAGTCAGAGCTGATGACCTGACATCCACCATGGGAGCCAAGACCTGGCAAGAAGCAGATGGTGTCATATTCTCTGGGCCTCACTGTCCAGTTGAGCTCAGCACCTGACAAAGACAAACTGAAATGTCTCTCCTTTCACAGAGCACCGCACACAGCTAGTGGGAGAGGCAAGGGCACCCGTGACCACAGACAGCAGCAAGCTACAGCAGAAAGCCAGAGAGTCAAGGCAGCAGGTGCATCCGGATGCTTGGAAGACAGGAAGGGCAGCGAGAGGTCAATGTTTCTCCCTGTCCACTTAGCAAAGCAAGGGGAACAGTTTGCACGTCAGATTCTGAGAGGGCCAGAGGAAACTCAGTCAGAGGGAAATGAGAGATTCAACTCATGAGTGACCAGATGGACAGTCGGGTCAGAGGTCACTGAATCAGTCACACAGTGCCACATAAACCAGCAGGCTGGCACTAATGAAGGGGTAGGAATGGGGGCACCTAGAATGGCAGGTGGATGGCAGAAAATGGAGATGAACTTTCTAAAGCTGTTGCCAAGCTAGATGCAGAAAAGAGGGGGAGAGAGGAATGAAAGCGTTTCTTTGAAACTCTCACTCTGCTGGGCACAAACACTTATAAAATCATGGAATCTCAGAATTGGGAAGGACCTTAGAGGTCATGGGCGTCGACCATTACCTCAGTCAGAATTCCCATAGCTATCATCCTGACAAGTGTAAGACCATGCTTGTTGCTATAAATGCTTGTGACTTCATACTGGAATACCTCTAGCAATGAGGAACTCACTACCTAATGAGGCAGCCCATTTCACTTTGGGAACAGCACTTATTATTGGGAAAAGTGATGACATCCAAGAGGTACGTGACTACCAAAAGGACCATCAACATGTCAAAAATGAGGAAAAAATAAAATAATGAGAAATAACTAATGGACAGTTCAAATGATCCAATGGTACCTCGTTATGTCTAGAGAATGAGAACTTAGAGAAGAATATGGATGTTATCCTTAGGTAGTCATGGGTGCATGGGTGGGCTGTGATTAGTATGTCTGGAAGGGTTACCTACAACAATGAGATTACAAATCATTAGCAAATTGGAGGAGCCAATGCTAGGGAACTTCTGTCTCATTTTTTATGGAGCTGAAATCTGCCTTTCTGTAACTCGCCCCTCTCCCCCCAGTACTCCTGGCTCAGTCCTCTGGAGCCATGCAAAACTAGTCTAATTGCATTTCCATATGTCAGCCTTTGGAATCCTTCAATGGAAGTGATTGTCTTTCACAGGACAGAGCTAGGCACATCAAGGCTCACTAAATGAATGAGACAGATTCAGCAGGTTTCAGGAAGGCCTTCTCATTCCTCTTTCTCCAGTTCATTTCAACAAGGAGTAATTAAGCACCTACTATGTATCTGGCTCTATACTAGGCACTGGTAATTAAAAAAAAATGTATGCTTTCATTCTTCTGGGGAAAACATATAGATAAGTAAATTCTATATATGTATGTATGTGTGAGTGTGTATACACACAGAGAGAGAATAAAAACATTAATAGGGGTTTGGGCATGAACAACTAGGGGAATCATGAAGACCTCTTGTAGGGTATAATACTTGAGCTGACCCCTGGAGAGAACTAAGAAACATGGGTGAGAATGAAGAGTAAGGCAGAATTATGGTATGGACACCCCACTCAAAAGCAAGAAGATGTGAGATGGTTGTTGTGTATGGACAATGTCAAATAGGTCCTGTTTGGCTGACAAATAAAGAGAATGAGGAAGAGGAATGTATAATCATGATGAAAATTTAATTCAAAGTCTGATTGGGTTAAATTCTAAATACAGGCATTTGCAGTTTATCTGAGAAAAATAGGATCCAATTAAACTTCTTCAGCAAAGGCGTGACATGGTTAGACCTTAACTTTAGAAATATTGATTTGACAGCTATGTGGTGGGTAGATTTGAAGTGGGAGAGACTGAAGACAGGCAGACCAGTTAGGAGACCATTTGGTACATCAGTCTTGTGAGACGTAATGAGGACCTGAACTAAAGTAGTTGTTGTATGAACTGAAAGGAAGGTTTGGATGGGACAGATGTTGGGGAAGTACAGTGAGCCTGACTTCCCACCCTCTTCTCTGCTGCAGAATTAGTTCAGCTGAAATTAGAAGCTTCCAAGAGTTAGGAGTGTTGAATGTTGGACAATGGTCAGCAGAAATCCCAATTAATTTCATTGTTTCCCGAAGTCCTCCCCTGTTTATAGCTCCCAGAACTGTGATACAAAGATAACATGTAACCCCCTTCAGATTGTGCACTGCATTAACTCATTAGCAGGCCTTATAATGTGTTACAATAATCTATTAGCAGACATTAGCACAGTTAACACATATCCCTGCAGATGCTTAATTGACAGATTAGTTTTCCCTACCAAAGAGCAGGGTTCTAAAAGAATGAGACCCAGAACAGGTACATTATGATGAGGGTAGAGGATTGAGAAAAGAATGTTGCAGTTGGTATAATAGAGGTAATTAAGTTGTGTAGTGGATGGAACTCTGGGCCTGGCATCAGAAAGACCTGAGTTCAAATCTAACTTCAGACACTTATTGGCTGTGTGGCCCTGGGCAATTCATTTAACCTGTTTCCCTCAGTTTCTTCATCAGTATAATGGGGATAATAACAGCCTCTGCCTCCCACAGTTATGAGAATCCAATGAGAAAATATTTGTAAAGTGCCTGGCATATAGTAAATGCTCTGTGAGTGTTAGTTATTATTATTAACCTGGAACAGAGATTGTATTCTCCTTGAAGGCTGTGCCTTCCTTCCTTCTGCTGTATGTCTTTTTCCCGTATATATCATCTTTGCAAAAAAGGATTACTTTTCTTTGTTGCCACCCCCTTTAGATTGTAAACTCCTAAGAGCAGGTACCAGGGACTCTTGTTGTGTGTTGCTGCCTTTCCTTGCATCCCCAGTGCTTGGCACATAGATGTTTAATAAATGCACTTTGACTTTCTTGATTGAATGTTGGAAAGAAGGGCATCAACAGCAGAGATCAGAAAGGTCTTGAGAATAAATACCTACCAAGACATGGCATAGTACAATGGAATGAGCACGGGATTAAAATCTGGAAATCTGGTTTTACTATTTACTAGCTATGTGACCAGAAGAACCCCACACAACTGCTCTGAACCTTATTTTTTTTCATTTGTGAAGTGGGGATAAAATTTGTGCATTTTCTATTTTATTTTTTAATGTTTATTTACTTTTAGTTTTTAACATTTATTTATTTTATTCATTTGTTAACATTCATTTCCACAAAATTTTGAGTTCCAAATTTTCTCTCCTTCTCCCCCACCCCAAAACGCTATGCATTCTGATTACCCCTTCCCCCAATCTGCCCTCCCTTCTAATACCCCTCCCTTCCCTTATCCCCATCTTGTCTCTTGTCTTGTAGGGCAAGATAAATTTCTATACCCCATTACATGTATTTCTTATTTCCCAGTTGCATGCAAAAACAATTCTCAACATTTGTTCCTAAAACTTTGAGTTCCAACTTCTCTTCCTTCCTCCCTCCCCACCCATCCCCACTAAGAAGGCAAGCAATTCAATATAGGCTATATATGTGTAGTTTTGCAAATGACTTCCATAATAGTCGTGTTGTATAAGACTAATTATATTTCCCTCCATCCTATCCTGCCCCCCATTTCTTCTATTCTCCTTTAACCTTGTCCCTCCCCAAGAGTACTTATTTCTTATTACCTCCTCTTCCCATTTGCCCTCCCTTCCATCATGCCCCCCACACTGTTTATCCCCTTCTCCCCTACTCTCCTGTAGTGTAAGATAGGTTTTCATGCCTAATTGAGCGTGCATGTTATTATTTCCTTGAGACAAATGTGATGAGAGTAAGCTTCACTTTTTCCGTCTCACCTCCCCCCTTTTCCCCTCCATTTAAAAAGCTTTTTCTTGCCTCTTTTATGAGATAATTTACCCCATTCCATTTCTCCTCCCAATATATTCCTCTCTTATCCCTTAATTTTATTTTTTTAGATATGATCCCTTTCTATTCAACTCACCCTGTGCTCTCTATATATATGTATACATGTGTGTGTGTGTGTATACAGTTATATATATACATATACATATGTGTGTGTGTGTGTATGTGTAATCCCTCCAACTTCCCAAATACTGAGAAAAGTTTCAGAGTTACAAATATTACCTTTCCATGTAGGAATGTAAACAATTCAACCTCGGTAAGTTCCTTATGATTCCTCTTTCCTGTTTACCTTTCCATGTTTCTCTTGATTCTTGTGTTTGAAAGTCAGATTTTCTTTTCAGCTCTGGTCTTTTCATCAAGAATGCTTGAAAGTCCTCTATTTTATTGAATGACCATTTTTTCCCCTGAAGTATTATACTCAACTTTGCTGGGTAGGTTTTGTTTCGTTTTAATTCTAGTTCCTTTGACTTCTGGAATATCATATTCCATGCCCTTCCATCCCTTAATGTAGAAGCTGCTAGTTTCTGTTATCCTGATTGTATTTCCACAATACTCAAATTTCTTCTTTCTAGCTGCTTGCAATATTTTCTCCTTGACCTAGGAACTCTGGAATTTGGCTACAATATTCCTAGGAGTTTCTCTTTTTGGATCTCATTTAGGAGGTGATTGGTACATTCTTTCAATATTTATTTTGCCCTCTATTTCTGGAATATCAGAAATTTTCCTTGAAAATTTCATGAAAAGTGATGTCTAGGCTCTTCTTTTGGTCACGGTTTTCAGGTAGTCCCATAATTTTTAAATTGTCTGTCCTGGATCTGTTTTCCAGGTCAGTTGTTTTTCCAATGAGATATTTCATGCTACCTTCCATTTTTTTCATTCTTTCAGTTTTGTTTTGTAATTTCTTGGTTTCTATCTGTTCCATTCTAATTTTTAAAGAACTATTTTCTTCAGTGAGCTTTTGAACCTCCTTTTCCATTTGGTTAATTCTGCTTTTCAAAGCATTCTTCTCCTCATCGATTTTTTGGACCTCTTTTGCCAATTGAGCTAGCCTATTTTTAAAGGAGTTATTTTCTTCAGCATTTTTTTGGGTCTCCTTTAGCAAGCTGTTGACTTGCTTTTCATGATTATCTTATATCACTCTCATTTCTCTTCCCAACTTTTCCTCCACCTCTCTTATTTGATTTTCAAATTTCTTTTTGAACTCTTTCATGGCCTAAGACTATTGCATATTTAGTTTGGAGGTCATGAAAGCCTTGACTTCCTCTGAAGGTATGCATTGTTCTTCTTCATCTCAAAGGATGGAAGAAAATACCTGTTCAGCAAGAAAGTGACTTTCTATAGTCTTATTTTTTTGCCCTTTTTTGGGCATTTTCCCAGCCAGTTATTTTATTTTTGAGTTATTTGTCAGGAGGAGGGTATACTCTGGGGACCTGTAAGTTCTCAGTTCCTCCAAGGTGGCAAAGGTGGCCTGCACACTGGTCTGGAAGCTACCAAAGGTTTTCTGCCCAGAATCTGGGACTGGTAGAATTCCCTCTTCACAGTGGCCTCCAGCATGCCACCCCCCAGGACTGTGCTCAGGGCTTAGGTTCAGATCAGCTGCTCAATTCTCCCAGGGGCTTTAAGCTGAGAGCTCCACAAATGGATGCTGTTGCTGCTGGTGCTGCTGCCACCACTGCCACTACCTGTGGCTGGGACTAAGGGAGGACCCTGCTCCCTTGTCACTGAGGTAAAAAAGCACTGATCCTTGAAGCTGTCTTTGGCATTTGTGGGTTGAGGGATCTGAGAATCTCAGCTACTACTGGAGATTCTGCCCCCAAGGCCTGTTCCAGTCCTGTTTCTCTGGTGTGGCCAAGGCTGGGCTATTCTATGCCCCATGCAGTAGACCTTTCCTGTCCGCCTTCCAGGCTATCTTGGGCTAGAAATCTCTTTCACTTTGCTGTTCTGTGGATTCTGCTGCTCTAGAATTTGTTGAGAGTCATTTTTTACAGGTATTTTATGGGCTGTGAGGGAAGAGCTGGATTATGTGTGTCTTTCTACTCTGCCGTCTTGGCTCTACCCCACCCTGCATTGTCTATTTTAAAAAGATCATATGAAGAAAGAGCTTTCACTTTGTAATAGATATGGAATCATATATATATATGTGTGTGTGTGTGTGTGTGTGTGTATATATATATATATACACACATATATATATATATATATATGTGTGTATATATATATACACACACATATATACATACATATGTATTTGTTATACAGAAAGAAGAAAAAGGATTAAGAGAGGAGAGGAGGAAAAAAACCAAAGAGACAGAGATGGCAGAATAAAGGACAGAAGGGGGAGGAGAAACAGAGAGAGAGGAGAGGCAGAGAGATAGAGATGAAAAGAGAGAGAGAGAGAAGGGAGAGAGACAGGATGAAAGAGATCATTGTTGTGTTAGTCTTTCATTCTCAAAGAGGACCATGACATCAAGATGATGACATGACTTGCAGCTGACTATGATTTGAGTGAGGGAGGGCTGTGCAAGGTCACCAGCCTCACTTTCTCCTCCAGAGTCATCTGAGTCCAGTGGTCTGATACTCATCAGGATGACTAGTGATGGCCCAGGCTGCGAAGTGAAACCCTGGCCCTTTCAGGCTAAGGTCTTATCACATTTTCACTTTGATTGAGATACACTCATTCAATGAATGGGCTTCTTTAAGTAGTTACTCAAGGGATGGCCCCTTTAATCAAACTGGAGGGGAAGACCTTCGGGGTTCCTGGGTAAAAGAGAAGCAGTTACTATTTATTAATTAATGAAAAGATGAAAGATATAGAGAGACAAGAGATGGAGACACAGAGTCAGGGAGAGAAGAGAGACAGAGAGAAGAGAGAGGAGGTAGACACAGAGACAGAGACAGGAGGGGAGAAAAAGAGACTGAGATACAGAGAGAGACACTGAGACAAAGAGAAAGGAAAGAAGAGGAGACAGAGAGAGAGGAAAGAGAGAGGCACAGAGAGACAGAGAGAGACAAAGACAGAGACAGATAGACAGAGAGAAATATGTGTGTGTTAAGTTTTAGTCATTATCATTTAGTCCAGAATTCACACCCCTCCCACATAACCTTTAAGAAGCCAATGTCACCTCCAGGCCCCAACAGAACCAGAGGGAGTATAACAAGGAAGAGCCCTAGGAGAGTCAGGAAGGATTCAAACTTAGGTAGGTCTTTCCACCTTAAACCCAAATACTGTATCCATGAATCCATGAAGGGAACTGGTAGGCCTTAAAAAATATTCTCTATGGCAGACCACATTTTTATAGTCACACAATTTACTGAAAGAAAAAGAGAATATAAGATCCCACTGAATTTGTTATTTGTTGATATCAGAAAAGCTTTTGACTTGTCTGAGCATTACATAGCCTTAAAGGATACTTACCATTCTGGCCCATGCATTTGTTAAGACTGTATGTAATTCCTTTATAAATTCAATCCCAGAAATAGATGTTTTTAGTGACCTGATTATACATGTCAAGGGAGGAATAAAATAGGGACATTTTTGTGTGATAGCCAAGGGCAAACACTGTCATCAGAGAGAATAGCTATGAGTGAGGTAGGATAGGTTCTCTGGATACTATTGTTTACAGATTATACTTTATTGATCCTATCAAGTCCCAGAATAGTACAGGGCCTACTCAGTGAGATGCACAGCAACAACAAAGCAATCAGCCTAACAAGTGTATGCAGGAAAAACTCAAATGTATAAAAATGCCCGCTGTCTGGATGAAGATGTGCTGTTATACAATATGCGCTATTATTTCTTCCCAGTTTTGCCAAGAGCCAGCCTTGGATGACAGAACCTGAAGCCTGGGTCCTCCAATGTCTCAACCAATGAATGCAAGGAAAGGCCTACCATGCTCTGAATCTATTAAATCCTGGGAATGACTATACCACATGAAAGTAGTGGCTCTTCCTTTAATAAAATGAAAGTCTTACCATAAAGAAGAGGAAAACTAATTGTACTTGAAATCAAGAGGTCTTGGATTTGTTCTTAACTTTGTCACTTACTATAGGACCATAAACAAGCTACTTTAGGTCTTAGATGTCTATTTCCTCATCTACCCATCACTAGGTACAATTATTTGGGTCAAGAATTGCACAGAGAAAGTTGGCTGGATTGTACGTGGGAAATTGTATATAGAGTTTTGTATCTATTCCAAGTTGCAAAGACAGATCTTTTTAATATACAATGACGCTACCAGCAATTCTAAGATAATGACCTAAATTTCTCTTGATGAGAGATAAGAAATCAGACATGACTGAAAAGCCACAACAGGAAAAAGCTAGAATTACTTTTACACAAGTAACTAAGTTTGAAGGATTTTTTTTTCCTTCATAAATTTTCTAGAGTTGACTAGGACAAGGAAGGAGCCACTTAGAAGAAGTTGGTCCCCCAACTCCAAAGGAGTTGCAGAGATCAGGAATATAAATGACCAAGATACAGAACAGGCTGGAAAGCAGCAAAGATAACAGTATGTGTTGGAACATGTTATGGTTAACAGCTCTGATCATCCCAGAGCATACTTTAGCACTCCCTGTTTAGCTCCATTTTCCATAGCTTATGCACATGTTCATTATGAAACCCAAAATACCTAAGAAAAAATTTAAAAGGACTAGGACTGAGCTAAACAACTTAGTGCATATAAAGCCTGCCCTGTTCAAAATGCAGTCCTGATTCTAAAAGGAAAGTCTCAGACTTACCAGTGGCCCTCCTTAAAGACAGTAAGAGATGTGTCTATGCATCAAACGGCAAAATTTTCCTTGTAGTAAAATTGTGTCATGACTGACTTTGCAAGGATAGGACTCCCATGTATTTTTTCTCATTGTCATCCTTAATTCTTTCCATGTCTTGTATTGTCTAAACACAGTTTCATATGTGTTTCCTCTTCCTGTGCTTATAAGAATCTCCAGGCTGTAAGTCAGTACTTGATAGGCAATTTTAAAACAGCCTTATTCAATAAAATGCAACTTTGGATTAAGGTGCTTTTGCACAGCTGCTCCTAATAAACTGAATTTCAACAAGAAATCCCCAAAGAGTCATTATAGTCAAGGACAAGCTATGTCCACAGTGATCCATCCAGCTTCACAAACTTCCTTCCAGATTTTTCCTAAACTTTCAACTGGGCTACTCAAGTCTACTTTTCCCTATTCACCTACCCTGATTGACTTCTTTAAATTAATTAATTAATGTTTTATTGATGATTTTTCTATCCCTGTCATTTTCCAAACCTACCAGCTGGTGGCAGCTAGTAGTACACTGGAAAGCGCTCTGGGCCTATCATGTCTTCTTTGAGTCAGGAAGACCTGAGTTTACATCCAGCCTCACACACCTATCAGCTACAAGACCTTGAGCAAGTCTCTTAACCTATATTTCCTTAATTGTAAAATGGGGATAGTAATGGGGATAATACCTCAGAAGGCTGATGTGAGGATTAAATAAGGTATCGTGTAAAAAAATGCTTACTATAGTGCTTGGCATACAGTAGGTGCCATATAAACACTTACTGCCTCTCTCCTTTCCTCAACAGAATTCCATCTTATGAAGAAGTTTAATTGAATAAAACAAACTAACACATGAGCATATGCTTCATTTCAAAACTATAGTCTACCACCTTTTGGCCAAGAGGAGGAAGTGTATTTCATCATCAGTTCTGTGGAAACAGTTTGTTACATTGTTCAAGCACTCTGTTGCATTTCAAAGTTATTTTCCTTTACATGTTTGTAGTCATCGTGCTAACTGTTCCCTTGGTGCTCCTTACTTTGCTCTACATCAAGTCACATAAATCTTTCCAAGTTTCTCTGAATCCTTCCTAAAACAAGGTTCCTCTGAAGATAAAAGGAGAAACTCTTTCACAAGGTTCTCTGAATATTTTATAGTCATATTTATCGTAACACCTCATTATATTCATACACCATAACTCATTCGGACCACCTCAACTGATGGGTGCCCACTTTTTAACCACAAAAGTGAAGGGAAAAACAAAGAAGAGAGAAGGGAGGGACAGTGAGAAACAGGAGAAGAAGAGAGAGAAAGGTAGAAAGAGGGATGAATGAAAAGGGGGAGAGAGGGAGAAGGAGAACAAATCTGAATTTTCTTCTATCTTTGCCCTCTTTGGCGGGGCAAGTCTTGTGCTCCTGGAGGCACTGTGGCAAAGTGGATGAAGCACTAGATTTAGAGGTGAGTGATCTGGATTTAAATTCTTCAGACATGTACTAGCTGTGTGACTAATTAACCTCTCAGAGCTCCCATTTTCCTCACATGTAAAATGAAGACAATACATATAGCAGCTACACCATAGGGTTATTTTGAGTCTCAAAAGTGATCACTTGCATAAAGTTGGAAACAAATCTGAAAGGGTGCTCCACCCACCAAATAATTACTTTGTGCTTATAAGTCAGTGCCCCTTTCTTTTTTGGACAAGTGTATATATTAAAAGGAGAGAAAGAACATTTATATAAGAAAGACTGAGAAAATTAGCTCCTTGATACTTGCAAAAAAAAAGTATAGGTTTTAGAGGACCTGAGGGAAAAAAAAAAACCAGTCTCTCAGAAAACAATAACTTTACAGAGCTTAAAGTAGTCAAACTGTCTTGTTTCCTAGAAGCTCATTAACATGTGACTCTTGTACAGATTTTAAGGTTATTGGCTGAGCAACCCTGATAACTGAAACTTTTTTGGTAACTATGGGATAATCATACATTGCTTATTTATGCTGGGTCTAATACAGAAGTGAATTTTGATCTCTTATCATAAGTGGAGGTGAATTATTTCATTTAAGGAGCCCATTCTTTTTTTTTTATTTTTTTTATTTTTTTATTTTTTTTTATTATTTTTTAATGTTTAACAATCACTGCCATACAATTGAGATTTTATCCCCCCCACACCTACCCCCTACTACCTCCCTCCCTCCCCACGACTGCATACAATTCTGTATAGGTTCTACGTATACTTTCCTATTGAGTACATTTTCACTCTAGTCATGCTATGTAGTTGGACTAAAATAAATGGAAGAAATCATATAACAAGTCAAAACATGATACACAAAAACATACACATACACAAACATGATCTGCTACATTCTGCTAATGACTTCCATATTTCTTTCTCTGAGTGTGGAAGGCATTTTGCCTTAGAGAACCACCATTGGGATTTTTTTTTTTTAAGAAGTTCTTGCGTTATTACGAAATTCCAAGTCTACCAGAAAAAACTCTCGCACACTGTGGTCGTTGCTGTGCACAAAGTTCTCCTGGTTCTGCAAGGAGCCCATTCTTTGAGGCAAGAGTAAGTCAGCAAGTGGAGTCAGTAACAAGATGAAGCAGACAGAAGAACCAAAGAAACAGGAGCTGAGTTTAGGAGAAGAAAAAAGTAAAAGAACAGAAAAGGAGATCAGCTCCTTTGATCCAAACTCAGCTGAGATCAGCTTAGTAGAGGAAGAAAGACTTTATATATACTGCTGGGAGCTGATCTGATCGGAGGAAAACTGCGATTTGAAAATGTGGATTAGGAAAAAGAATTCTCTGATGTTTAAAGAATTGACTGAGGATAAGAAGGAGAAATAACTTGAATGTTTGTTGTTCATTTGTTTCAGTCATGCCCAACTCTTCCTGACCCCACTTGGAGTTTTCTTGGTAAAGATACTGGAGTAATTTATCATCTCTTCCTCTAACTCATTTTGCAGATGAAGAAACTGAGGCAAATAAAATTAAATGATTTTCCCTAGACAGCTAGTGCTGAGGACTCTATCCACTGTTTAGCTGTCTCACCTGGATATTTACTCCCACCTGTAATTTGAAAGGTAGAATCATTCAGAGGTTTATTTAACAACAATAACTACTACTATTTATATAGCACTTATTATGTGCCAGGCACTATGCTGAGTGCTTTACAAGCATTAGGTCTTTTCATCTTCCCAACAATCCTGAGAGGTAAATGCTACTATTATCCCTATTTTAAAGCTAAGGAAACTGAGGCAAACAGGGATTAAGTGACTTGCCCAGGGTAACCAAGTTATTTAAATTCAGGTCTTTTTTACTCCAGATCCATTACTGTATCCACTGCACCAATTTTTACTCTCCCTTAAGCTTAAAAGAAACCCCTTGATCCCAATAAGCAGACCTGAATAGCTGGGAATTCCAGTCTGCTTTGCTGACAGAGCTAACACTACATCTCAGGCCAATGAGAGAGAAGACCTGAATGTCTTTGCAGATCCCAGACTCTGGGTGTCTGTTTTCACTAAAAGGGCTAACCAATACTATAGCAGTCAGAAAAGTGGCAGCCAGAAGAAAAATATCTCTGTCCAAGAAAAGAGACCCAAATGAGAAATGACCCTGCTCATCAGGTCATACGGTGCAGACCATTCCCTAAGAAGATCAAGGCCATCAAAGTCTTCAGTGCAAAATGGTAGTTTGCCCTGGGACTAACGGATTTCCTCACTTGTGTACTTCACAGATAGATTTTTATAAGTGTGCGCCTACCTCTCCCCTACTCCCCATGAACTCTGCCTGCATTCTTTAGAGAATAAATCCAAGTTTGTGAGTGGACTGTTATTTTTATTATCATTACTTTAACCTTCCTGTTTGGTAAAGGTATCATGACTAGGAGTTAATGATATCATCTTGGCTGATTTGTTTAAATGAAGTATTCTGCCAGAGGGGTTCAGGAGATGTAGTTGGGAATAGTGGCTATAACACCTATTAAATAATCGTAGAATGAAGCATAGCATCCTGAGAGTGAGTTGGAGCAGTGTGACCACTCTTTTGGTCCACCACCTTACCTACCAAGATGTGGTCAAGTGGGGTGAGTGGGCCAGCCCTCACTAACTCAGAGAGAAAGAAATGGGTCTCAATATTATCTGAGTGTTACATATATAAATCATATCTTTTTATATCTGTACACATTGTATCTCTCAAAAGAATGAAAACTCCTTGAGGAGTGGGGCTGTTTTATTTTTATCTATGTAATCAAAGAACCCATTATAGTCTGGCATCTTATAAGTGTTTCATCAGTGGAATTTGGGGATATTTTTAATAAATTCTATTCTTCTCAGAATTCCATTTTAATCAGATCACTTTGTGCTTGCTGCCCATTTGCATCCTCTTCCTCCTATCTGACTTATTGCCTTCCACTTCAGCAACTTCCTCACTTTGCCTAATCTCCCATTGACATCTTTGGCTCATCCTAATGACAATCAAAGACTCTCTGGCAGCCCTATCCTCCATCACTGTGGCTTCTGACCATTAACCCCTTACCTCCCACCATGTTTTGGCTTGGTTTCAGCTCTTCAGCTGTGGACTAGATGTGCTTCCACACCATCCTCATTCACTGCCTGGAAACGAAAACTTTGAAAAAAGTTAGTTAACCCTAGTTTTTCCTTCTTGTGACATTCTTTACTTTGGAATTGTACTTCACTCACCATTGCTTTAGATGACACAAAGGCATATGTTCACCTTGACTCCCTTAAGATAGGTTTAAAAAGATACCACTTTTCTCTTCCCATGCCAACATACTCAGGATGCCTTAATTAGGTAGTCCTCCTGGCAGGAACTAATGATATACTCATGCTGAGTGGGTTCATGTTCCTGGGCATTCCTACCTTCCTACTTCTTGGCCAACTAGTTTTCCTCCCGATAAAATGAACAAATGGGTACTTTTGAACAATTCCTGTGAACTCATGCTGCTTCAGGGCTCCAGGATACTCCACTGGAGAGAAAGAAGGAACTCCCTTGGAACTCAAACTCAATGGATGCTAGGCCTAATGACGAACCAATATACAGATATGATCTCAACTTGCGTGATTTTTCTAAAGCGTTGGAATTCTAGCAGAAGTTAAGAATATCTTAATATTTCTGAGCTCCAAGGATTGCCTGCAAAGCTGTGCTATTTACTTGTTTAATACCTTTGGCAATACAAAATCAATGTTATATAAGCATTTGCTAGAAGCGCCCCAAATGCTCAAC
Source organism: Notamacropus eugenii (assembly GCF_028372415.1). Lineage (NCBI taxonomy): Eukaryota > Metazoa > Chordata > Mammalia > Diprotodontia > Macropodidae > Notamacropus > Notamacropus eugenii. Next base: position 492,299,453 of record NC_092873.1, read on the forward strand.
ATGGAAAAGAAATCTGATATGTGACATATTCACTAATATAAGATGACAGTAAACAAGCAGTAAAACAGCTTTCTGGATTTTTCAACACCCTTCTGCTTAATGCAAGCCACATTCTATCCTTGGAGAGAGCACTGAATTGTTAGCTTGGGAAAATCAAGACAATAAAGATACTTTGAAGATTTTCTTCCAGTCTGGCAAACTTAAATAATGCCCCGGAACTGTCTGAGGCATCCCAAGGTTGGAAGAAAATGGGATGGAATCACAAAATCATGGAATGAGAGAATTTCAGACATAGATGGGACCCCACCCATCCTTGGGAAAAACAATAACAACAACCCTGAGAAATGCTCATCCAGCCTTTACTGGAAGACCTCCAATGAGGAACACACCCCATCTCCTCTGGCAGCCCATTATATTTTGGAATAACTGTGATTATTAGGAAGTTTTCCTGACACCAAGGCTAAATGTTAAAGTAATTAGACATAGATTTAACACAGAAAGATATTTCAGATGTCATCTAGTCCAAGCGCCTCATTTAACAGATAAGAACACTGAGGCCAAGAGATTTTAATGACTTGGTAAGGTCATGCAGGTAATAAGCATGAGGATAGGACTGGTCCTCTGACTCTAAAATTACTGCTCTTTCTTTTGTCACACAGCTGCTTTGGTTTCTACTTGTTGCTCCTCATTTTACTCCCTAACCCCAGTCACAACACGGTAACATGGTGAAATGAGTAGTGAACTGGAATGGAGTCAAAAAAAACCTAGGTACAAACCCACTCTGGACACTTCTTATCTGTGTGACCTTGGGCAAGCTATTAACATCTCTTTGCCTTAGTTTCCTCATCTGTAAAATGGGAGGGTTAGACTCCATGGGCTTAGATCCATTTCATCTCTAAATCTATGATCCTATAATCCTTCTTCTACATGGCATTCCTTCTAATATTTGAAGATAATTATCATACTCCCCATACCATGACACTCCACTCCACACACACACACACACACACATGCAGAGAGAGAGAGAGAGAGAGAGAGAGAGAGAGAGAGAGAGAGAGAGAGAGAGAGAGAAGAAGAAGAAGAAGAAGAAGAAGAAGAAGAAGAAGAAGAAGAAGAAGAAGAAGAAGAAGAAGAAGAAGAAGGAAGAGGAGGAGGAGGAAGAGGAGGAAGAGAAGAAGAAGAAGAGAAAGAGTCACATGAGTCACATGCTTTCTCTTCTCTATGACTAGTGTCTCCAAGCGCTTTATCAATCTTGTTACAGCATGAACTCAGATCCCTTCATCATCTAGGTCTCCCTCCTCTGGATCTTCTCCAGCTGACCAATATCCTTCTTAAACTGTGGCATCCAGAATGGAACTCAATTTTCTAACTGTCATCTGAGTAGAACTATACTGTGAGCTTATTACTTCCTTAGCCTTGGACATTAAGCCTCTCACTGCCATTAAAGATTGAATTAGCTTTCTTCTCTGACTGTGAGTTCCTTGAAAGCAGGTGCTATCTTTTATTTTTCTTTATATCCCCACTTGGGCACTTAGGTGGGATAGTGGATAGAGTGCAGACCAGAAGTCAGCAAGACTTATTCTCATGAGTTCAAATTTAACCTCAGACACCAGCTGTGTGCCCCTGGGCAAGTCACTTAACCCTGTTTGTCTCAGATTCCTCCTCTATAAAATTAGAGAAGGAAATGGCAAACCACTCCAGGATTTTTGCCAAGAAAATCCCAAATGGGGTCACGAAGAGTCAGACATGACTGAAAAGACAGAACAACAACAGCATATCCCTAGTACTTAATGCAGTGCCCCACACACAGTAGGTGCTTAATAAATACTTATTAACTAACTGGTTATCATATCATACTATTAACACATGCTGGACTTGCAGTTCACTAAAATCTCCATGTTTCTGTTTCCCTTAGAAATTATTCTCCAACCATGTATCCACCATTTTGTGCTTGAAGTTGATTTTTCAAAAATCTAAGACCTTATTATTTTCCCATTAAATTTCATTATATTTGATACAACAATATTATAACCTGTTAAGTTTGTTTTTCCCACCTAACCTTGTCATCCACTGTTCCTCTTAAGCTTTGTGGATCATCTGCCATTTTAATAGTCATGCTATCCATGCCTTTATTCAAGCCATTGGTAATGGCATATAAAGGCACCAGACCAAGGACCAATCTCCATAACACTCAATTTTAGATGGTTCCAAAATGTCATTATATCAATAATGATTAGAAATTGAGTCGAGCTATTCAATCGTTAGCTGTCAACTCATACTTATCTAGCTTGTCGACTTTCTCCATCTTTTCCTTAAGAATTAGAGGAAATAATTTATCAAAAATATTTGATCTACCATCTGACAACCCTGTCAAAGAAGAAATTGAGGTTTGTCTGATATAACTTACTCTTGATTGAGACATGATTCTGCAGGATTCTGCATGACCACTGTTTTCCTTTCTAGATGGTCACTAACAATCACTCTAATAATATATTCCAGAGTTTTGCCAGGAAAGAGTCATAGGTACCTGAGTAAACCTAGTTTCATCACTAATAGTGTTCTTTTTAAGAAGTAATTTTACCTTTATGGGCTTAAGATTCTTCATCTGTAAAAATAAGAGACTTGAATTAGGTGACTTCTAATGTTCCTTCTTGTCTGATGACTCTGTGTTCTTACGCAGGGTCCAGAGAGACCTGTGGGCAAGGTCAGCCTTATATATGAATTGAGCAAGTCATCTCCAATGTGGTACAATCTGAGGAATAAAGGAAAGGCCTCCCCCCTCCATGAAATGTAGGTTATTAAACATGCTAAGGCACTCTAAGTACTAAAAATACAAATATATTCAAAAGTAATCATGACAGTTCCTGCCCTCAAAAAGATTAAATTCAAATAAGGCAAGATAATCCATATAAGGGAGTCATGGCCTGGGAGGAGTGTTTGGGGCTGTGAAGTCATGGGATTAATGAAAGAAGCCACAGGGAAATTTGTTTGTATGTTCTTTCCAGGAATCATAGTATTAGTTAGATTACTGTGCCAATAATTTTGCCAGTCATTCTAGGAAGAGTAACTTTACTATTAATTTATCAGTTTGCTTTCTTCAGAGATAGCTAAGAATATGGCACTTAGGAAAGGAGGGTTTTGATGAGTAGGGGAAAGAGGCAAAGGCAGTTTGGGTGAGTGAGGAAGCAAGTACCTAAGAGAGGCAGGTCTGGATGGGGCACCATATTGGATATGGGGTTCCTGGGAAAAGTGTTGCTAGAATGAGAGAGAAGGGTGCAGAAATTAAAGAAAATAAAAGAAGCACCAAATAGCATCTTCTACTTCTCCACAATTTTGCCTAAGGCAAGATATTCCTCTTTTCCAATGATTGATGAAAGGATCTCGAAGTCTAAGAGATATACTAGTTGCAAGCAGAACTGGGAATGTGTGTTAATGTAAATTTTAAAGACTTGGAACTTAGAAAATATCCTGGGAAAATAAATTATATTGTATCACATGAACTAGACTCACTTCCTCAACTCATACTCATACTAGGAGGCTTGATCCCCAGGCATTTTCTGTATCTTTCCCTCAAGGTTGAAGGAATACCCTTCAAGAGTTGGTGGTATATTTCTAGTACTATAATTCACAAGCCCCTATTGGTGGCTCGCCCACCCGTGTTTATCAGTTGATATCAATTAGTCAAATTTAATTTGATTTTTAGGAAGGAGTAATAATCTAAATTGTAAAATATTTTATTGCTAAAAACAAACAACCTCCCCTAACCCTCATCTGAGCTTTCAATGAATCATAATCTTTTGCTGGTAGAGAGGGTCTTGCCTCGATATTAATTGGGGTGCTACTTCCTAAAGGTTGGAATGACTGTGTTAAACAAGACAATAATGATGGTTGTCCCATCGATTCACTTCCTTTCACTTGAACACTTAGAGGCCCTCATAGGATTATTAGCTGACCTAATTTTAATATTGTTGTGTCTCAGGGAATAGGAAAGCCTGAGGAAAAGAAGAAAGAATGGCAGGTTGGTGGGTCAGTCCAAACATACACAGTATTTATCAATTAAGTTTACTATCTTATATGAGCATGGTTTGTGATGCCCCAAAAGAAAGATCACAGATCACCATAACAGACATAATGAGGAAGAAGTTTGAAATATTGTGAGAATTACCAAAATATAACATAGAGACACAATATGAGCACATATTGTTGGAAAAATGGTGCTGATAGACTTACTCAGTTAAGGATTGCCACAAAGCTCCAATATATAAAAAATGCTACATCTGTGAAACACAATAAAACAAGGTATGGCCTTACAAAATAGCACCCCCTAACTCCCACAGCCTCCAGTGATTCCCTTTCAGTGACTTTACAGGGTATGCTTTCTCCAGTGTTTTTCCAAACACCCAGCCCTCAGGTTTCTCATCTGGCTTGCTATGCTAGAGAAGACCCACAGAGTAGGACAATCCATTCAGCCAATTCCAACACATTTCCTGCAGAATGTTACTCCATTTCATCCAGCGGCTTTCAAGGACTTCATATACTTCTAGTCTAATGCCTCTGATTGATTTGATTGATTCCATGGGGATGTCTAGACCTAGTTCACACTTAGTTCATACCCCAGATAGATTTATGCATTGGAGAACTGCAGGTGAGCACCATCCTTACAAGATAAATAGGAGACGAATTCAGATATCTTTGGGAATTCATTATTTACTTATAAACAATGCCCATTTTGACCAGCGCTGAAGGGCAAAAGAAGAAAAAAGGAACTGTGGCAATGTTACAGCGGGGTATGAAACAGTAAAAGACAATGCCCACCCTCTGACTAATATGCAGAATGAGAATAAGGAATTTTGGGATGTGGTCAATATGTGAATTTTGTTTTGTTTGAATATGTTTACTTGTCACAAGGTTTTTGGTTTTGTGTTTATTTTCTTTTACAATAGAAGGAAGAGGCAGGAAGGAAAAAAATGGTTGGTATATGAAAAATAATTCATTTAACAAAGAGATAGCAGGCAGTTTTAATGAAGCATAGGGCTTTTAATCAGGAAGACCCTAGTTCAAATCCTGCTTCTGACATTTACCAACTGGGTGATCCCAATAGGCTACTAAACAACTGTCCCATTCCTTCATCAGTAAAACCAAAGCATTGATGGCCCCTAAGGTATGGTCCAGCTCTAAATCTAGTATACAGCTTATTTCATCTATATTATTGTTTACATGCTGTCTCCTTCATTGGATTGTAAGCTCCTTAAAAGCTCCTTTCTTTTACTGTATTTTGTATCCCCAGTAGCTAGTGCAATGTCTGGCATATTGTAGGTGTTTAACAAATGCTTTTTGATTGATAGATTTGACCCCAGGAAAACGTTCCTAACAATTAGAACTGTCCAAAAGCAGAATGGGATGCCCTGAGAAGTGGTGGTTCCCTCTCCTTGGAGATGTACAAGCAGATGCAGGATAACCATTTGTCAAGTATCGTATAGTAGGAATCCCTTTTAAGGTATTGATCAAACTACTTACTAAGGTTTAAGTCAAGCCATTGGACAGATGATAGTTGATATACCTGTCACCTCAAATCTCTGATTCCATGATTCTATACTGGTAGAATTTCCTCACTAACAAAAACACTAGCTTCCTAAAATATTGGTAGTATTGGTACATTATGACCAGACTCACAAAACCTCATTTTTCCATGCTTTTTAGGCTTTTAATCATGTCCCCAGTTACACACAATAAGTAACAAAATGAACTAGCAATATAGCTCCAGCAATATAAACATTCCTGAATACCATTATGCCCAACATATGCAGACTATTCACTACCTGAACAAAGAGTGTCCCTTTGGCACTGACTGACTGTTCACATTGCTTCACCTAATTCCATGTTCTCACAAATCCAATTAATGTTACTGGAGTACCTGAGTGTATCACACTTGGGCAAGATGAATTATGCAACAAGGACAATTTGAGATTATTCAAAGATATATTGAAGGAAGGTCATCGAATGTAGGATCAGAGGCTCCAGTGCATTTGAATGAGATTGTTGGAGTATAGGGGAAAAAAAAAAACAACTGAAGAAATCTGAGGGGATCTGACTCATCCCCTTCATTTGACAGATATAGAAACTAAGGACCAGAGATGGGTAGTGACTTGCTCAAGGTCACTCAGCTACCAGTCAAAGAGCTACCATAATTTCATTGGTATTTGTGTTGATTTTTGTTTAGGCAAGTTGATGATTTCATTGTATACAGAGGGATGCTTCTGAAGTTGTCTATGCAGCTATCTTCCATTTTTATGCTACTATTCAATTGACTTTGATTTGAGTGACACAGAGGGCTGTGCAAGGTCACCAGTCTCACTTTCTCCTCCTGAACCTTCTGAATCCAATGACCAGATATTTATCAGGATGACTGGAGATGGCCCAGAATACAATGGGAGACCCTTGCCCTTTTAGGCTAAGGCTTTTTCAGGTCCTCACTTAAAGTGAGGTGATGCCCATTCAGGGAATAGGCAAATCATATCATCACTTCCCTGATGCCATGGTCCTCCTCAAAAAAAAAAAAAAAAAAAAAAGAAGAAGAAGAAGAAACATAAACTGTGAGTAGACCAAGCTGCCTGAATGGGAACTCAGTTAATTGGGTAACTCAGCTGTCTCTCTCTCTCTCCCCCTCCCTCTTCTTCTCCTCCTCTCCAAAGCTAGGTAAATTTTCACTTAACTTGACATTTACTGCCTAGATTCCTTCCTTCCTTCCTTCCTTCCTTCCTTTTCACCTTGAAGCTCATACATTCAACCAAAATGTGTCCCTGTCCAAGTTCCTCTTAATGGCTACATTGTTCCAGCTTGATTTTTCTTTTGTTTTGTTTTGTTTTTAATTAAAGGGGCCAATCCTTAACTCACTTCTTTAAAAGGCAAGGCCTGTTCCTTGAATGGGCATTACTTCACTTTAAAAGAGTACCTGAGGAGACCTTAGCCTCAAAGGACAAAGGTCTCCCATTGCATCCTGGGTCATCTCCAGTCATCCTGATGAATATCTGGTCGCTGGATCCAGATGGCTCAGGAAGAGAAAGTGAGGCTGGTGACCTTGCTCAGCCCTCCCTCCCTCAAATCAAAGTCAAGTGCAAGTCATCTTGATGTCATGGTCCTCTTCAAAAATGAAGGACAAACATAACAATCTTAGGCTCCCTCTGAGCCTAAGATTGTATTACCTTTCTGGCTGCCATGTCATATTGTTGAGCATATTGATATGAGTCCACTAAAAGTTCCAACATATCTTAAGATAAATTGCTACCTAACAATATCTACCTCATTTTTTTATTTGTACATTTGTTTTTTTAAACCCAAACAAAAGACTTTGCATTCAGTTTTATCCAGTTAAATTCAATCATCATTTAAGTTTTCCAAGCTACCTTTGAATCCCAATTTATTGGTAAAAATGTGACCAGATTGGGGAAAAGGGCAAATAGTAAAGATGATTGTCGAAGCAATCACTCCCTGGATCATCAAAAGTTGGTTGCAGAAGAGCTAAAGAAAGTTTTATCTACTACTCAAAAGTTATCAAGGTATTGGGCTCCTTAAACAATGAGTCATGCTTAACTATCATACTGCTTTTACAAATGAGTTCATTGTGTTCTTGAGAAAGTGAAAGCTAATAGTATTGATTAAGAAACTGTCTTTTAATTTCCCAGCTGGTCAATTAGCTTCAAAAAATTACAGAAGAAAGGTATAATGGAGTTAGAGTCCTTTTGGGCCTTAAGTGTAGATTTTCATTGGACTACAGGATATAAGTTTTCAAAAAGCAGTTATTGAATCAGACTCTGTACTCCCAGTTCACCTGTTAAAAAGGACTGAGACACTGTGTTCCCTCATCTGCTTGTAGCATTTCCAAAGGTATTTCGTAAATCTGTGTTTTGAAATGCTTCTGACCTTGTAACAGCAAGCAAAGTAGGATCTTTTGCTGCTTTTTCTGGATTGAATTTTAGCCAATCAGACATGTGCAAGTGGGTTCTAACCAATCAAATGCTGAGTAGAACTGTATATAAAGAGAGCCAGTGTTGAGAAAGTAGGCATTAAGAGAGCCAGCTTTGAAGGGCTGAGCCAGTGTTGAGAAGAGAATGAAGAGAGAAGATCTCTGAGAGCAGACAGGAGACCTCTGAGAGTAGAAAGGAGACCTCTGATGGCAGAGACTTGCTGAAAGAGACTCTGAATTTTGAAAGTGAATAGAGCTGTAGGACAGAAACTTGCCCATAGGAAGGAGGCTTAGTTTGTCCCGTTTAAGAGCTGTTAAAGTAAACTGAGTTGTTATCACAGTCTTCAGACTTTGGAGGTGAATTGAGATGATGGTACTGGTGGTGTGTGTCAGTATTGATGTGCCCTGTTGAGTTGTTTTCCCAGAGGCAGAAGCTGCAGGCAGGAGCTGGGAGAGCTTGGAATGGAGCAGTCCCCATGAGCTGAAACATGCAACAGGAGCACAGAGCTATCTACATGTGAATCCAGGAGAGAGTTGAGACTGGTCAACCCACAGAGGAAGAGCCATGGGACTTGGAAGTCAACCTCAAGTTAAGATGAAAGAAGACTTTACTTGGATACTTGGTATTGATTAAGGAGATTGTTCTTACTTTGACCTAGGGGTGTATGGTGTGGTATTTTCTGCTACGCCTTAAGGATGCACCATGCTAGGGAAGACCCTAGCTTGAGACCCTTTGATTGTGAAAATAAGTATTTTGGGGAAATGGTACTGAACGCAATGCTATTTGCTATGTGCCATATGAGATACTGAGTGTTATGAGATATACTTAAGAATGTTGCTATGAATGTTATGCTTTACTTGAACAATGTTTAATTTATTGCTGAATAAATAGAGAGTTCATTATACTATGCAATTAGACCCTAAAAATTATTCACAACAGAAGTCCTCAGGTGTGCTGCCATGACTGGCATTACACACCTCCAAATAATAATACTAATAATGTTAATCACCCTAGCAGAAGTCAGAAACAATTCCTTTTTTTGTCCCTTCCCAGTGCTTGGAAAAATGGTAAAGCAAGAACGCACCATCATCCCTTTCTCTGTTAGGAAATATTCCTTCTTTGTCAAAAATAAAATCAAAGATTTCTTTAAAAATGCAGTGTTTCCAAGTGTGGAGCACCTTGCTATTAGAATCAGAATCATAATGAATTCTCTTTTGTCAGATCTCCTCTTTTTACTTTGGGTTTGGGCAGCTAATAACCACAGCTTCCAGAACCTTCAAAGGATCGCCAAATGTCATCTGGCCCTTCCCAAACCTTCAATCCTAACCTCACCCTGCCCAGAGGGGACTCACAGCTTTTTCAATAGATAGTCTTTATAGGGCCTAGCCTCCCAAAACAATGTGTTTTTTCCCCTTACCTTTTTAGTGTGGGTTTGTAAGGTTGGCAGTGAAAGAGAATTGGGTTCCAGTCGCAGGTTCTGCCATAACTAATCATGTAACCTTGGGCACATTGGTTTTTTTTTTCTTTTCCTATAACTGATCAACGTTTAGCATTATTTTTGCTTAGGAATTTATTCTTCCTATTCCCTCAGGCTCCCTTTCTAATCTTTAACCCCTGAGATTTGTAACCAGATTTTCTAACTCTAAAGTCCAGCTTTCTTTCTACCTTGCTATCTATGCAAATACTCATATCCTTTCATGCAGCACCATAGCTGAGTGGATAGAGGACTGGGCTTGGAGTCAGAAAAATCTGAGTTCAAATTCAACCTCAGACGTTAACTATAATTGTCTGACCCTTAACCTCTGCTTCCATTTACTCAACTGAAAAACAGGTATAAGAAGAGCACCGGTCTCCCAGGATTGTTGTGAGGATAGAATGAGATAAGATTTGTAAAACAATTAACATAGTACCTGGCATACAATGGGTGCTTAATACATGTTTGCTTCTTTCCCCCCTTTCCCTGATTTCCATTTCTGGAAGCTAATAAAAACAATATTAATACACTTTGTTGTAGTCCCACTCAGTTACAATTTTCCAAACCAAAATATACACCCTTGGATACTATGTCCTTAAATGAATATAAACCCTAGAGGGCAAGGACTTCTACTTGCCTTTGTATCTGCAGGCAGCAAGGAAGCACAGATGGACCTTGACACCAGAAGATCTGAGTTCAAATCCAGCTTTAGATACCTACTACCTATGTGATCCTAGATAAGTCACTCAATCTCTGTCTGCCTCAATTCTTCATCTGTAAAATGAGAATAGTTAACAGTACCTACTTCCTAAGATTATTGTGAGAATAAAATGAAAAGCACTGTGTCATTTTGTGTCAAATTGTGTATGCATATGCACACACACCTATACATATAAAATAAAACCCTTTATAAACCTCAATATGAATGATAGCTAGCATTATTGTTATTATTTATACCTGTAACACTTGTTGTGGCAGCAGAATATTTGGCACATGGTTAAGTACTTAATCATTTTTTCATTCATTCTTTCAATCATTTACACTACTGCATACTGCATGCCAACAGAGCTTTCAAGGATAAAAATAAGGTCTATTAAAGAAAAGGACATTATTTTTTTAAAGAATATAGTTATATGCCACCTGCAAATCCAGAACAAGAACAGAGAACCCAGATGACAGAGATCCAGGTCAGTGCTATGGAGGTGAATCAATCTCCTAACATCCTCTTGCAACAAGGTGTCTTTCTAGGCATCAGCAATAAACTAAAAAGTTCTATGGACATAGTTCCAAATTAAGCCTAGCTTGGGCTACCTTTTGTCAGTCAGTAATCACTGACCTTCGGCCAACACACAAATAAATGAGAAACTTGCATTTTGAAAATTTCTGCAAGAACGAGAAGCAAAATATGCTCAGCTCACCTGCTTTTTAAATAGGAAGGAGAAAATATAAAGACACATTCAACAGAGCTCTGATCAATAGCGCAGCAGTGTGGGATAGGTAACAGAGCTTTGGACTTGGAGACAGAAGAAACCTGGATCTGTATCTCATCTCAAACGCTTGCATTCTGTGTAGACTTGAACAAACCACTTAATGCCTTTCAGTCTGAGTTTGCTCATCTGTAAATGTGATAATACACATAAAGAAATATACAGACCTTTAAATACTATATAAATGTTAGCTATTGTTCAATAAGTTGTGTATATATGGAATAGAGACCTGTACATGTCATCAGTTCTGAGAATTCTTAGTTGAGTTTTAGGAAAGCAGCTGAGCAGTTTCTCTGCAACCAAGAGACTTAAAGACTCACCTAGAGCACTGAAAGGTTAAATGTATTTCCCCAAAATCACACAGCCATAATGGATCAGAGGTAGAACTTTTACCCATGTCTCTCTGCCTCTGAACCAGCTCTCTATCCCCTATTTCATGCTATTTCATCTCCATGTCTCTGACTCGCGGTGTCTATCTCTGTCTGTCTGCCTGTCTCTGGTCTTCAGTTCCAAACTATAATCAGTCAAAATAGAGATAGGCAGAGAGCACTAGAGGAAGGTGGAAAGAGTAAAAGAAAAGCATCATAAAGAAACATAGGAAAAAAGAGAAAAGAAAAAAAATGAAATGGGTAGAACCACAGAAAGAGCAACTATTGAGGTGAGAAATTTTAAAAGGGGAAATATAATACTAGGAGGGTGGCAGAAAGTCAGAGTTGGAAAGTATCTCTGACATTATCTAGTTTAATCCCCTAAAGGCACATCATCGGTATGTGGTAAAGATATCTAGGCTACTGACTCATTTTTCAGTACTCTTACCATCATCACATGAACATATTTCTATTAACATACCTCACATCCATTTGATGTTGAGAGGGAGAAAAAAAATGACAAACTCTCCTCCGGTCCCTAGTCCTATAGTACTACCTCCCCCAATTCTCACCTTTAGGTCAAATTATAAGTCCCATCTGTCATATTATTGTCACATTGTTCAAAGTCTTCTGCAATCCTCTTATCAATCCACTGTCCAAGTATAAGTGTCCATACATTCTCCAACTTATTTAGCCCACCAAACACAGAAGACCTGATCTTGCCTAGAACTTATCTGTGCTTGTATCAGGCAGCCTGCGTCCCTACATGGCTTGGTGGTGTGGTGAAGAAGAAAGACACGGGTGGCGGGAGAAGAAAGACCAGCTTTATTGATCTGAGGGTCCAGGTATTTATAGGCAGAAATTGTAAGCCCATGTGGCATTCTGCTTGTCTCCACCCGAGTGATTAAATCAGTCTTATAAGACCTGATTTGATATAATCACCCTGATTGATATAATCAGACTGCGAGCCTAGAGGGCATCTATTTTACATATCCCTTGTTTTCTGCACTTCTATTGTTTGTCTCATGGAGACAGAAACGTCTGGGGGGCATGAAGAGCCATTCTGGATTATAATGACCATAGTCTCAAAGAACAGTTTCCCTGAAGGTCTATCCTGATCTTGTCAAATGCACTCCACCCTGGCCCTCAACATGTGGTAACATTCCTAAAATCTCCTTCACCCTTCCTGGAGTGATCTGTCCAGAGTGGTTTAGAGGACTATATGGAATAATATTGCTTCTGTGTAATGACAGAATTCTTATCATCTGTGTGGCACTCAAGTCATTTCACACCCTCACAGCTATTAGCATACTTGTCTCTGCTAAATGGAATCAAAGAGGTGGGTTGTAAAAGTAAAGGAAACTTGATATGTCAGGTAAAATCTAACCAAAGACCAGAACCTACCCATGAACTACCAGAACTGAACTTTGAAATAAGGAAAAAACTAAGAGTATGGCAAAATTACACATATGGAAGCATATTTGACCAGAATGAGTAGTAGCATGGACTGGTGTCTGAATAAATTGGAGCAGGACAAGCTGCATTGACTTAAATGTCACATCAAACCTCCCCATTGAATTTTAGTTTCTGTAAGATAGAGGTTATTTCATTTTGTCTTTGTAACCTCCATTCCCTGTCATTGTTCTTGGCACATTGTAGACATTTCATAAATGTTTGTTGAAAAGTGAGTGAATGAGAATAAGAATGATTAAGGAAGAGAAAGTGGGAAAATAAATGGCAAAGAAGAGAGGAGGAAAAATAATATCTTAAAAATCTCTTGACTAGTTCAATATTTAATATTAATAATAATTTAATATCTCAACTATTTATAATATTTTAACATTTCTCAGAAAAAGTGGGATCCAGTGTCTTCAACGTAGTTAGCATAGGGAAGTGTGATGGGTAATGGATTTGGAGTCAGGAGAGACCTGGGTCCAAAGAAATCAATCAACAAGCATTTATTAAGAATTTACTATATGCCAAACGTTCTACTAAGCACTAGAGATACAAAGAGATAAAAAAACAATTAAAAATAGTTCCTTCCCTCAAGAAGTTTCCATTAAAATCTCAGCTGCCACTTAATTACTTTGGGCAAGTCCTCAGTTTCCCCAAGTGTAAAATAAAGGGGTTGTACTAGGTGGTCTCAGAGATCCTCTCAAGCTCTAAGTTCTGTGAGCATCATTTTTTCTTTCTCTCCACTATAATGCATTAGCTTGGCTCTCCAACTAGGATTCTCCCTAAAAACAAGATGTGACATTTGAAGGATAAGAAGCAATGCCCTTAATCAGACAGAAGGTAGAATAAAATGTTATGCCACATCAAAGGATTTCTTTTATTTCTAAATGGGGGGTTTTTCTATTCATCTTCAATCTGCTGTAATTGGATGGGAAGAATTTGGCATCGTCTAAATTGAATCTGGTCACTAAAAATTACAGTTCAGAAACTGTAAAACTTCATGTCAAAGATTAACAATAGAAGATAAAATTGTATTTCTTCCTTGCTTTTAGGGAAGAGAGGGATGTTCTGTAGGAGTATAGAATATTCTGACAGGATAAACATGGCATTTATATGAGGTTTTCTTCTACCAACCCACAATCATATTCCTGTGGAATCTTTTATGTATGTGGTATTTTTTTCATTGTCTCTTCCAGGTGAAAAACCTTCTCCACCACAGCCCACTCCTCTCTGGATGATCATCATTCTATTATCTGCCTACCTACCATGCTTCTCTCACTCTTCATCAAAACCTATGCCAAGAAAAAGATTCATTATCAGTTAGGCACCCTTGTTGGAAAGGGATTTACATTTGATATTTGGAGAACTGCATACATTTTTAGAGTTGAAAAGAATCCAAAAAGTATTCAATTTAGCAATCCTTAGCAAATGGTCTTCTAGCATCTTCTTGAATATTTTCAGTGAAAGAGGTAGTAGGGAGAGTTCCGGTGATTTGAAAGGTCTTATATTGAGCTTAAATTTGCCTTCCTAATTGAAGAATTAGAAGGGGCCACAAGAGTCAATCCACTGGTGCATTTCTGCTAATTATTCTCCTTTCTAGGTGCCACACTCCTAGTTCTTTCAACTATTCTTTTACAGCAATGTTTCCTATGCCTTCACCATCCTGGCTGCCACCGTCAGGCTTTCCTCTGTTATTTTGGATCAAATGGAGCTCCCAGAACTTCCTGGCCCATATAATTCTCTAGATTTAGTTTGACCAAAACAGAATATCCAACAGCACCATTTGTTTCCATGACCTAGATACAAATTATTAATAACAGAAATGAATCATAGAAAGCGCAAGCTGGAAAGGGCCTAAGATTTCACCTTTATTTCAAGTTTAACCTCTTCATTTTATATATGGAAAAAATGAGAAGCAGAGAAATTAAGAGAATTATGCCAAGTGGACTTAGCTATATGTGACAGATCCAGAAGTCAAATCTAGATCAGCTGACTTCCCATTCAATGTTCTCTCCATTACAACACTATAACCTCTATTAATGCACCTTGCACCTATTTTATTTTATACATGTGGATATATTCCATCCACACCTACCAATATATTGGGAAAGCCAGGTGGTCCTAGAACTTTGGATTTGGATTTGGGAATATTTAAATTAGAATTTTGCCTCAGATTGTTGTTTACTGTATAACCATGAGAAAGTCACTTAGTTTCCTCATCTGTTAAATGAAAACAGTAATAGCACCTACCTCCCAGAGTTGTAAAGATCACGTGATATAATATTTGTAAAATGTTTTGCAAACCTTACAGCTCTGCATAAATGCTAACTAGTATTCTTACTGTTATTACTAATTCCTAATTCCATGGAGATAGAGTACAACTGAGTGACACTTACAAGGTAGAACATATATCACTAGCATATTTTGATCTGAAGGTATCAAAATGGAGCCATGAAAATGCTCATTTTGAAGGGTGAGGTAAGGGGAGCAACATCTGTCAGTCTATACACATTAATTTAGCACTTGATATGTGTCAGACATTGTACTAAGCAATATGGATACAAAGAAAGGCAAAAGTCAGTCCCTGCTCTCCAAAGGGGTCATAGTTTAATAGAGGAGAAAAAATCAAAAGAACTTTGTACAAAAAACTTTGTACATATACACACAGGGTTAATTGGAGGCATTCAACAGATGGAGGGCTTTAGCATTAAAAGGGATCAAGAAAAGCTCCTTGTAGAGAGTAAGACTTTATTTGGACTTGAAGAAAGCCAGAGATATAGATGAAGAAAGATAATGGATGATAGGCAGTAAGAATGCCCAGAGTTGGGAAATAAGATTTCTTGTGTAAGGAATATCAACAAGGCCAGTACCACTAGATCATAGAGTATGTAGGGATGAGTAAAGTGTAAGAAGACTGGAAATGAAATAAAGGATCAGGTTATGAAAGGTTTTTCAATACCAAACTAGTATTTTATATTTTATTGAGGAGGGAAGAGGGGGCCATTTGAGTTTACGAATGAGGATGGGGTGGGGTGACATGGTCAGACTTGTACTTTAGGAAGATCAATCTGATAGCTAAGTGGGAAGTTAGACTGAATGGTGAAAAATTTGGGGCAGGAAGACCAATCAGCCAATAATGCCCAGGTGTTGAGCAATAAGGGCCTTTACCAGGGTGACTGTGAAGTCAGAGGAGAAAAGGGAAGTTATATAACAGAGATGTTACAAAGGCAAAATCAACAGTTCTAGGCAAGGGATTATATCTGTGGGGTGAGAGATATGGAGAAGTTGAGAATAACACAAAAGCTGCAAGCCAAATGCCTGGAAATGGTGCCCTTGAAAGCACTAAGAAAGCTAGGAAAAGAAAAGGGTTCTGGGGAAAAGACAATGATTTCAACGTTGGAGAGGCTGAATTTAATAGGCCAGTTTGAGATATCCAACAGGCAGTTGGAGTTGTAGGTCTGGAAATTAGGAGAGAGGATAAAGGCTAAATGAGTGAATGTGTGATCATAAATCTGAGAACACAGAGATGAAATCATCAATTAAAATAACATAGAGGGAGAAAAGAACAGGGCCTATGATAGAACCCTAGTAAACATCCTCCATTAGTGGGTGTGACCTGGAAAATGATTCAGCAAAGAAGACCAAGAAGGTATTGCCAGACAGGTAGGAGGAAGACAAGGATAGAGTAGTATCATGGAAAATGAGAAATAAAAGAATATCAAGGAGATGGGGGTGACACACAAAGTCAAAGTCTGCAAAGAGGTTGAGAATGATATAGATTTGGCAATTAAAAGTTCAGGGGTAACTTTGGAGAGGGAAGTTTTGGTGAATGATGAATTGAGATACCTGATTGCAAAAAGTTTGCAAGGGAATGAGAAGAAAAAATGTAGAGGCAATGATTCTAGATAGAATCTAGAAAGTTAACCAGAAATGGAAGAAGACATATAGAACAATAGCCAGTGGAGATGAACAAATCAGGTGATGGTTTTTTGAGGATGGAGGAGACTTGGCAAGATCTCTAGGCAACAGAAATGGAGCCAGTGAGCAGGGAGGAATTGTAAGAGGGGGGATGATAAATGGGCAAGCTTCTGGAGAAGGTGGCATAGAATGGGATCACTCATACATGTAGAGGGGTTAGTGTCAGCAAGAAGGGTTATTTCTTCGTGGGAAAAGGAGATGAAAGGGAGATGAAAGAAGAGATAGTGACTGAAGGCATGTGAATGATGAGAAATGATGAGGAGAGGAGAAAAGGGAACTTTATTTGAGTGGCCTCAGGTTTTTTTAGTAAAATATGAGGTAAGGCTATCAGCTTAAAGGATGTGAAGAGAGGTTGCCATAGTCAATTTGAAGAAGGATAAAACATTTTGGAAAAAGCACTATGGTGAATGGAAGATTTATTTAATTAGGAAGGTGTAAAAGTATTCTCTTATAGCATTGAGGACCCAGTTGAGGTTATGGAACATAAATTTAAAGTATAACCAGTCAGCATCTTTTTGTGATTTTCTCTAGTTTCATTCATCAGCACATGAAAGGAGAAAGGGCAGCAGATGGTGAGAGTAATCTGAGACTGAGGATTACCACCACAAGACTGGTGATAGGATAAGGGTCAAGGGACTGAAAAGGAGAGAATAGTGTAAAGTTGAACTGGCTCACCAAAGGGTCAGGTTGAGAAAGAGAGGAGAGTGCAGCTTGTTTATGGGTAATAGCCTGAGAAAGAACTAAGGAGTCAGGAGGCTGGAGGACATAGAATGGGGAATAGGTTGCAATACTAAGGGATAAGTGGAAAAGTGACAGATTTTGATGAGATGAGGGAATTTCAGAGTTCATGAATATGTAAGTGGTGCATTTATGAGTGCTGGCAAGATCAAAGGTTTCTAACAGTCTTTGTGACTGAGGTGAGATTGAAGGATAGGTCATACAAAATGAGTCAATTCAAAAACGGTAAGGGCAGAATGTTTGAAAGTTATCAGTATGTGTGATGGAGTCTTCAAGTATAAGGGCAGGAGTTTGGGAAAAGAGAAAGATTTGTGATCCAAGCACTGAATTCATTGAGGAAAGAAGAAGAATATCTTGGAGAGTGGGAGAAAACTGACACCAAAATATTGATTGGGTGGTAGATATGGAAGGAGTGAACTTGAAGGAGCAGAGGTAACATCTGGAAGTGGTCATGCGAATCAGTACTATTAGAACTCCCTCTACCTTAACTAGTGAGTCTGGGAGAATGAATGAATGTGTAACCAGTGCTAGAAAGTTTGGCCAGGCATCAGAAAGGAGCTAGGTTTTAGTGAGAGTCAGAAGATGGAAGGAATAGGAAAGGAAACTTTAAGAGAAAGTTAACTTGTTTCCCATGGAGCAGGCATTCTAGAGAGCACCGTAGATAAGGATAGTTAGATAAGAGTAGGACAGGGTGGTAGCCTGGGGTAAGATTGAGGCTTCTAAGATCAGTTAGTGGGAGATAGCAAGTAAGGTTTGACCAACATTAGCCAGGAGGTCAGAATGACTTGGTGGGAGTTTCTTAAGGGTTTGACTTCAGGGTGGAGTTCTTTCAGGGTCTCAGACTTCACCTGTGAGGGGATCAGCAGAAGACACTGAAAGAATGGTTATTTTTCCCTTTCCTTGAAAGTCAGCTGACCATACAGAAAACCTAAAACAATGGCATAGCGTTTCACCAAGAGATACGTCCCAAGCAACATGAACATCACTCATCCACTGAGGAACAACCATGTCCCATTCACTAACCATGGTTGTCCCTCAGGGCTCTGTCCTGCGTTCCATTCTTTATTCACTTCATATTTTCTCATGGCAATCTGATCAGCTCCCATGAGTTCAATTATTATCTCCATACAGGTCACTCTCAGGTATATATAGCCAGTCCTACTCTTTCTCCTGAGCTCTACTTCTACGTCATCATCTTGAACATCTTGAACTAAACATTCCAGAGGCATACCAAATTCAATGGGTCTAAAACAAAACTCATTATCTTTCCCTCAAAATCCTCCCCTCTTCCCAAGCTTCCTTGTAACTGTTGAGGGCACCACCATTATCCCAAAGAGATGGGGCTGAAACCTCAGTAGCATTTTTAACTTCTTGCACTCACTCAATCCACATATTCAATCCATTGCCAGATTGTGCTCCTTCCTTACCAACATTTCCTGTATATGTGCCCTTTTCTACTCACAAGGTCACAACCCTAGATCAGGCCCTTGTCACTAGTATGAACTATTGCAGTAATCTAACTAATTTCCTTGACTCAGGTCTCTCTTTCCTCATACCAACTCATCCTCCATTCAGTCACAAGTTGAATTTTTTTAAAAGTGTAGATCTGACCACGTCAGATTTCCTTGGTCAAGGAATTCCAATGGCTCTCTATTACCTCCTGTAAGTAGCTCCTGTAAATATAAATTCCTTTCTTTGGCATTTGATAATCTTCATAACTGGATCCCTTCTAATCTATCCCATCTTCTTACAATTTATAATACTGCATGCATTCTATCATCTAGAAACAATGCCTTTCTTGCTGTTTCTCAAAAACAACAATCTACATTTTGTCTTTGTTCCTTATCAGTGGATGAGCCCCATGCCTGGAACACTCTTTGGTCTCTCTTCCATGTCCTAGTTTTTCTTGCTTCCTTTAAGACTCATCTATACTCTACCTTCTGCAGGGGTCCTTTCCCTCACCTGCTAAGTGTCTTCCCCTCAGATATTATCTTTTATCATATATGTGTGTGTGTGTGTGTGTATATGTGTGTGTATAATATATATGTATATGTGCATGTATATATATATATGTATAAGCATATATGCACATGTATTTGTGTGCATATGTGTATATGTGTGTAAGTGCATGCATGTGTGTGCACACATATATGTATGTAAATACATTACATGTATCTAAATATTTACACATTTTCTCTCTCAGAATATAATCTTCTTGAGGACAGAGATTGATTTGTCATACTTTTTGTCCCCAGTGCTTAGCACAATGCCTAGCAAATCATTAGCACCTAAAAAATGCTAGTTGACTGGCACATGATAAGAGTTTACATTATGTTGATTGATTGATTTTATCTGAGACAAAGAAGTTCACAGGGTTTAAATAACTTATCCAAGATAGCAAATTGAAGTCTAGTTACCAAGTCAACGAGCATTTACTAAGTGCTTATATGTGCCAGGCACTGTGTTAAGTACTGGGTATACAGATTGTCCCTGCCCTTAAGGAATTTATGTTCCTTTGTGGGAAGACACAAGGTAACATTGGCAAAGATCAGAGACTCAAGTGTGGCTAGTCTAGGCGAAAGAATTAGAAACTTAACCCCAAGTTCTCTGACTCCAATTTCATCCATCTCTCCACCGTCCCCCACTTTGGGATAGAAAGAGTATATTTTTTCTAATACGGAGATATCAAAGAACGCAACCACATCTGCTTTCTTATTTGGTTTAAAAATTGAGAAATCAAAACAGAACATTCCATGAAATTAAATGATACTTCACATCAATAAGCATGTCTGGAGTAATGTGGTTGTGATTTGAGGGGCATGTGAAACCTTCAAACTATAGACAGAATGAGTGGGGACTGTGCCCATTATTGTTTATTTTTAATGATGCTCTCTCTTCTTAAAGCCAAAGTGCATTACTAGCCAATATTCAGATAAGGCAAGACAGCTAGCAAGAAAGAGAATGGGCCTTCCATACTTTGCTTCATTTCATTTTTTTTTTCTAAACATAAAAATTGCTGCCAAATAAGACTGACTGGCTTCATTAATTTGCATAATTACCAAAAACACAATGGACAGCTCCAAATAATGGTGGTAACAGCATCATGTCAGATTCTCCCTTTTCATGATTCTATAACTGATGACAAATAATACACAATTTAGATATCAAAGCAAAATCCTAAGGACACTCCTGTTACCATTGAGTCTGCAAACCATGAACGAGTTTGTGTGGGAACAGAACAATGTGCTTTGTGTGCTCAGAAGGGGAACAGATTGAGAACTGAGGAGAAACTGGTAAGCACTGTAATATTTTAGGGTAACAATATGTCTGGTTCCTATGGAATAGAAGTCAGCTGGAGACTTTTATTGTTATTATTATTATTGAGCCGGGCCTCCTTGAAAAGGGATGAGAAAAATGTTCAACGAATATCTAAAAATACCTATTCAAAAGTGTTTGCTTTTTCAAATAGCACCCCATCAAATTAACTTGACAGCTTCTGGTCCCGGTCAGAAAAATACAAATGCATTATCTGAGTGAGGGTTCAGACCTTTACTAGCAAAGTAAAAACCTTTCACACTATTTAAGTTTCAAAAAATGAGGGAGAGATTCAAAATATGGACTTGGATAAAAGGTAGGCAAGCCATTCGCTGGCCACCAGACTTTTCTGCAAACAAGCTAACTGGTGGGATGCCCTTGCTTGGAGAGCAGGAGACTATAATGCTACTAAGGCTAATTGGCAAAATAAGTTCTATGGTTCATATTTTACCAAGTAATAAACAGAGGCTTCAAATGATGGATTACTTTTCTAAATAACATAGATTCTACAACAGAACAATAGCAGAGGCAGGATCTCTGTTCCTTCCTCTTGCCTTCTATGTTTAATTTGCAATTATTTTAAAAAGAGATATAGAATGATGCAGTGATAAAGACACTAGATTTGGAGGAAGAAAATAAACACGTATCAAATGCCTACTAGTTGCCAGGCATGGGCAGCTAGGTGGCATCATGAATAGATCACTGGACCTGAAATCAGGAAGACTTATCTTCCTGAGTTCAAATCTCACCTCAGAAACTTGCTAGCTGTGTGACCCTGGGCAAATCACTTAAGCGCCGTTTGCCTCAGTTTCCTCATCTGTAAAATTAATGGGAGAAGGAAATGGCAAACCATCCCAGTATCTCTGCCAAGAGAACCTTATTTTATTTTATTTTTATTTATATAATTAGTTTTAGTTTTTAACATTCACTTCCACAAGATTTCAAATTCCAAATTTTCTCCTCATTTCTTCCCTTCTGTCACCACAGGACAGTGTGCACCCCAACCACATCTTCCCCCAATCTTCCCTCCCTTTTATCAACCCCTCCCCCCAATTCTCCTATCCCCCTTCCCTCTGTTTTTCTGTAGGGCAAGATAGATTCTATACCCCATGGCCTGTACAACTTAATTCCCAATTGCATGCAAAAACAATTTTTAACACTCATTTCTAAAGCTTGGAGTTCCACATTCTCTCCTTTCCTCCCTCCCCACTCACTCTCATTGAAAAAGCAAGCAATTCAATACAGGTCATACATGTATAACCATGCAAAACACTTCTATAACAGTCATGTGGTGAAAGACTAACTTCATTTGCCTGTATTGTGTCCTGCCCTCCATTTATTTCATTCTCTCTCTTCACCTGTCCTCCTACAGTTGTGTTTGCTTCTGATTAACCTTTTCCCCAGTCTACTGTCCCTTCTATTATCCCCTTCCCCTCTGCCTTCCTGTAGGGTAAGATAGATTTCCATACCTAATCAAGTATGTGTTATTCCCTCTGCCAGTCAAATCTGATGAGAGTAAGGTTCACTTATTCACTCACCTCCCTCTTCTTCCCCTTCATTGTAAAAGCTCTTTCTTGCCTTTTATGTGAGATAATTTATTACATTCTACCTCTCTCTTTCTTTTATGCCCAATACATTCCTTTCAACACTTAATTATATTTTTTAAGTATCCTCCCTTCATATACAGCTCACCCTGTGCCCTCTGTATACATGCATACATACACACATATATGTGTGTGTAGGTGTGTATATGTATATATGTGTGTGTGTCTATATATGCATACAAATATATACATATACATACATACACCTATACCTACATATATAATATATACATTCATATAAATACACATATATCTATATATCTGTATGTATATATATGTATGTGTGTATGTGTGTGTGTGTGTGTGTGTATGTATATATATATATATATATATATATATATACACACATATATATATATTTGTATATATATATATATATATATATATATATATATACACACATATATATATATTTGTATCTCTCTGTATGTGGGCGTGTGTGTATAAATTCCCTCTATCCATCCTAATACTGAAAAAGGTCTCATGAGTTACAACTATCATCTTTCCATGTAGAAATTTAAACAGTTCAACTTTAATGAATCCCTTATGGCTTCTCTTTCCTGTGTACCTTTTCATGTTTCTCTTGATTCTTGTATTTGAAAGTCAAATTTCCTGTTCAGCTCTGATCTTTTCAATAGAATGCATGGAAGTCCTCTATTTCATTGGAATTCCATTTTTTCCCCTGAAGTCTTATATTCAGTTTTTCTGGGTAGGTGATTTTTGGCTTTAATCCTAGCTTCTTTGACCTCTAGAATAGCATATTCCAAGTCTTCTGATCCCTTAGTTTGGAAGCTGCTAAATTCTGAGTTATCCTGATTCTATTTCCACAATACTTGAATTGTTTCTTTCTGGCTACTTGGAATATTTTCTCCTTGATCATAGGAATATGATATTTCTATGAGTTTTCCTTTTGAGACCTCTTTTAAGAAGTGATTAGTGGATTCTTTCCATTTGTATTTTACCCTCTGGTTTTACTCTCAGGCCAGTTTTCCTGAATAATTTCTTGATAGATGATGTCTAGGCTCTTTTTTTGATCATGGCTTTCAGGTAGGTGTATAATTTTTAAATTATCTCTCCTGGATGTATTTTCCAGGTCAGTTGTTCTTCCAATGAGATATTTCACATTGATTTTTTTTTTCATTCTTTTGGTCTTGTTTTATAACTTCTTGATTTCTTGTAAAGTCATTAGCTTCCATTTGCTCCATTCTAATTTTGAAGGAATTACTTTCTTCACTGAGTTTTTGGACCTCCTTTTCCATTTGACCAATTCTGCTTTTTAAGGCATTCTTCTTATTGGTTTTTTTGACTTCTTTTGCCATTTGGGTTAGTATATTTTTAAAGGCGTTATTTTCTTCAGCATCTTTTGGGTCTCCTTTAGCACACTGTTGACTCCTTTTTCATGATTTTCTTGCATCACTCTCATTTCTCTTCTCAATTTTTCCTCTACTTCCCTTACTTGGTTTTCAAAATCCTTTTTGAGCTCTTCCATGATCTGAGACAATTTCATATTTTTCTTGGAGGCTTTAAACATATGAGCCTTGACCTTGCTGTCTCCCTCTGGTTGTATGCTTTGATCTTCCTTGTCATAAGAAAATACCTTTTCACCAAGAAAGTAACCTTCTATAAACTTATTTTTCCCCTTTTTGGCCATTTTCCCAAGCAATTACTTGACTTTGGAACTCTTTTTTAATTGGAGGCTACACTGCCCCAAGTTTCAGGGGCTTTGTGCAGCTGTTTTCAGAGATATTTCTAGGTTCCCCTACATTCTCAGTTTCTCCAAAGTGATATGATCAGAGGAGAGGTGTTTACTCCTCTCCTAGCCTACTCTCTGGTCTGTGAATAACCACAGGCACTGTTTTCTGCCCTAGAACTGTGAGTAGGATTCCTTCTCCACAGCCGCCACCAGTTCTGCGTCACCAGAGCTCCTCTTTACCCCAGGATTGCCACACAGGACTGCAACCCAGATCCCCCACCATCTGTAGGCAGAGAACTCCAGAAGCAGCTGCTGCTGAGGCAGTGGCTGTTACTGCCTTGGGGCTGGGACTGGACCACCTTCCTTTCTCACCCATGTGAGTGTTTCCCACTCATCTTTGAAGCTGCCTTTGGTATTTGTGGGTTGAAAAATCTAAAACCCACTACAGCTGCCAATGATTCAAGTACTGAGGCCTGCTCCAGACTGGAATATGCCAGTATGGCCCAGTGCTCTGAGCCCAGTGCAATAGACCCTTCCTGTCAGTCTCCCAGATTATCTTTGGATGGAAATATGTTTCACTTTGTCATTTTGTGTCTTCTGCTGCTCTAGAACTTGTTTAGAGTAATTTTTACAAGTATTTTGAGGGGCTTAGGAGGAGAGTTCACGTCCCTGATTTTTCTCCTCTATCTTGGCTCCCCAGAAGAACCTTAAATGGGTCACAAAGAGTTGGACATGACTGAAAAATGACTGAAATTCCAACTTGTGTGCCATATACTGTACTAAGCACTTTCCCAATATCCCATTATCATTTAATCTTCAAAATAACCCTGGGAAGTAAGTGCAATTATAATCCACATTTTACAGTTGAGGAAACTAAGGCTGACAAAGGTTCAGTTACATTCCCAGGGTTATATAACCTGTTAGTGTTTGAGGTCACATTTGAATTCCAGACTTGACACTTTATCCATTGCACCACCTATCTGCCTCTGGGGGAAGTGCTCAAATCTTCAATATGTAATTTGCTAGCTCTGTGGCCTTAGACCAGTCATGTAACTTCTCTGGGCTTCAATTTACTCAGCTGTAAAATGAAGTATTTATGTACTGGGTGATCTTAAAAGAAAACTCCTGCAAATCATGAAACTTCCAAGCATACTGCTGGTAGATGAATCTAGGAAGTATTTTTGGTTTTGCCTTTGTATCCCTAGTAGCTTGCAACTAGTGGGCACTAAATCAGTACTTGTTGGATTGGTTTGATGAGAAATAGCTTCCCTTGAATTTCAAAGTGATCTATTCCAATCCTGGTGGCTTTCTTTTCTAGTCATGTTCAATGAAATGGATAAAACATCTCTGACTTTTCCACGTTCTTTTATTTTTTTTTTCCTTTTTGGCAGTGGGAAAGAAATAGAGAGGATGGTTTGAAAAATCCATATTTGGTCATTAGAACAGTACTCAACCAAACTTGCCCCTCTCAAAATAGTTGAGAAGATGTACTCCCACCTCTCTCTCTTTGTAGACCCAGGGGACTGTGGATATGGAGTATTGAATATACCATTTGACTCTGCTTAAGTATAGCATGGGACAGAGGAACATCACTGGATTTCAAGTTGGAGCACCAGGATTCAAAGCCCTCCTCTGTCACTAACTCTGCAACCATGGACACTAATCCTCTCTGTGCCTCATTTTCCTAATCTGTAAAATGAAGAAGTTGGAGTCCCTTCCTGCTACCAGTAGATATTTTAAGATCATGGGTGGCAGTTGGTGTTCTGGATAACTTTTTCTTTTTCTTCTTTAATATCTGTTACAGATTAACAAAGAGCAGAGCAGTGAAGAAGAGAACTATCTTTAGAAATGAGGGTGATAAAAGAATCAAAAGGTATCAATTTTAAAAGATTTTTAAAAGGAGCAGTCTTCAATAGAATATTTTTTCTTCCAATTTCTTCTACAATGTAGAAAACTCAGAGGAAGAAAAATCCTAATGATGCTTCAGTTGTCTCCAAGGCCAGATAAGGAGTTTGGTGTGTCTGTTCTTATGTTATGAGATGCTCCTTACAGCTGTTTAAAATCTTGCTGGATGGGTAAAATAATAGGGCATATTTTATGGGGCTATTAATATTGACCATGAACATGTTTCAAGGCACAAGGCCAACAGCTGGATGGAAATGATGGTGACTGGGCCAGCTGAAGTTTGATGCTTTCAAGTTTTGCTTCTTAAAAAAAAAAAAAAAAACAGAGAGATGGGGGAAGGGACAAAGCTAACTTTGGAATGTTAAATAACTCCAGATTTATTTTTAATATGAAAGAAAATTTCTGTACAGACCCAGATGTTCCAAAGATTGGTGAAATCAGGCCAGGCTTCTCCTTCTTTTCCCTAGGCCACAAAATACCATTTCCTCCAACCCCAGAGTCTCTCAAACTCAAACTGTGATAAAGGACTTGGAAAGAGTTGATAGGCCCATCTTACTCTGCCACAAAGAGGGTGGTCAGGCAGCATGGGAACTGAAAGAGAGAAAAATTGCTTCTCTTTCCTCCCTCTCCCTCCCCACTTATTTCTATCACTCGCTTACCCTCTCCCTAAATCCTTTCTGACTCTCTAACTGAGAAAGTTTCTTGTTACTCTTTATTCCTTACCTTATTTATTCCACATGCTATGTTCTCAATGATTTTACAAGCCAGGTCTACACCTGGCTACACCTACACTCTAAACTGAACAAAGTCACCTAGGAAAGGATGATCAAGGCTTGCCTTGAGCCTTAAAGACCCAGACAAAGATCCTGCCTGGACATGACAAGAAAATAAAAGGAAATAAATAGAAAAAAATAAAAAGGAAATGCAGAACGCACTATTCAGTTAATGCTGCAAATCTAAATGCTCAAGCAAGCATTGAAGATACGCACCTGAAATATGAAGAGAAAAGTAAAGAATCCCTGCCTTCAAAGAGTTTACCAACTAGACACGGGAGAAACATAGATATGCAGGTAGAAAATACGTCATTCATCCTTTGTTGAAAGTGGATCATGTTGGGTAAAGTAGTGAATGAGAGGGGATGAATTAACTTGATCATGAATTGGATTTAAGTGAGGCACTCTCTCTTCCAGAGATGCGTAATATCAGTCTCAAGACAAAAGTCAGGACAATTGGTGACATCCCAAGATTCAGTGATGACCTTGGTACCTTGGATATCTGATTAAGCTCTAAGTGTTCCACTATGCCTGTATCAGCTCCATTCATGGATGTTGGAAAAATGTGTTCTTATCCATCCATTCTACCAGGGGAAGTCTTTACACGCTTGGGGTAGATACCTCCCCAACTCACTGATGGGTTTGAGGTCTGTCAATTACCTTTAAACTGATTTAGCCCATCTGCCAAGATGGTCTTACCAGGGTGTGGCCATTACATGTTTCTTGAAGTCACAGGTTAGAGAATACACAAAATAGAAAGTAATTTAGAGGTGAAAACACTAACAGTTGGGGCAATCAGAAAGATTCCATAAAGAAGGAGGTATTTGATCAGAGTCTTTAAGGTAGCTAGGCAACAAAGAGGTTAGATTAAATTCCAGGAGCAAAGGATAATCCCAGCAAAGTCTCAGAGGTGGAAAATGTTATGTAAGATATAAAGAACTGTAAAAAGGCCAGCATAGCTGAATTGTAGTGTGTCAAAAACAAACAAACTGGGAAGAAGGTTGGGACAAGATTCATTACCCAGTCATGTCAGTCAACAAACACTTGTTAATCACTGATAGCTACTGTGTTAAGTTCTAGAGATACTAAGGAAAGTCAAAGATAGTACCTGCCCTCAAGGAGTTCACAGTCCAATGGGTGAAAAAAAATGTAAGTAATTATGGACCACAAACAAAATTAATGCACCCAGGATAATAAAGGAAGTGGTCAAATGGTGGGAAAATATTTTTATCAAATTTTTCTATTAAAGGTCTGGTATCTAAGATATATAAACAATATTCACAATTAGTATATCTATCTATATACATATATATATACACATGTGTGTTTGTGTATATATATATATATATATATATATATATATATATATATATATATATATATATATATATATATATATATATATATATATATATATATATATATATATATATATATATATATACACATATGCATATCTCTAAAACACTATTAGCCATTCCTGATAGATAAATGGTTAAAAGATGTAAACATAACATTTCTTAAAGGAAATGCAAAATATTCACGATTACATGAAAGAATGTTTCAAATCACTGTAATAAGAGAAATGCAAATCAAAACCACCCTATGGTTGTACCTCACACCCTTAACTTGGCAAAAATGACCCCTCCAAAAATGATGAGTCAACATCGCAGGACTCGTGCAAGAAAAGGCAAACTAGTACATTGTTGGTAGAGCTATGAAATTGTATAATTATTTTGGAAAGCAAGATGGAATGAAAAAGTGACTAAAATGTTTATGCCTTTTGAATCAGAGACTGATTACTCGCTTTACACTCCCAAAGAAGCTATTGAGAAGAAAATACTGATAACAATAATACTTATAATGCTTTTTATGATAGCTGAGAATTGGAAGCTAAGTAAATGCCCATTAATTGGGGAATGGCTAATCAAATTGTGATATATGATTGTAATGGTATATGACAGCAGGAACAGGAAAGTGTTGTTTTCATGTCATCCTTGAGAAGATAGGGGAAGTTTGAACAGAGGCCTAAGAAATGTGTGTGTATGTGTAGATAGATATAGACAGATATAGATATGTATGTATATTGGGTTATGTGTATGTGTATGCATATATGTATGCATATGTGTACCTCTATGTGTGTATATATGTGTTATATGTATACATGTGCATGTGTGCATTGCATACATGTGTGTATATGTACATGTGTTGCACATGTGTGCATATTATTGTACATGTGTGTATGTGTGCATATACATGTGCGTACATACACATATATAGATGTACATGTGTATGCCTGTGCATATATCCATGTGTGTTTGTGATGTTTATATACACATGCATATGTATATATGTGTGTGCACATATACATCTGTATATATGTATATGTATGTATAGAAATAAATGGATATGAGTATATATTTGAAATATGCATTCTTATCCAACCTTAATATCTCTCTGATTTCCACTCTCTCATCTCCAACTGACTAATGGATGTTGATATATCTTGATGTATCTTAACTATCTTGATGTCATATAGGCACATCCAACTTAATATTACCAAAGTAGAACTTGTCATCTTTCATTCTAAATCCACCCTTTCTAATTTCTTACATGTTGTCAATGTTCGTACCTTTCTACCAGTTACCCTCATTTACAAGCTCAGATCTTCATTCTCACTCATCCCCTCCACATATAATCAGTGGCCATAATTTATTGATCCTAACTCCTCAACGTCTCTCACAACCCTCTTCAGTTTTCTAAAGACCCTACTATCAGCTTCATTCAAGCCTTCATTACCTCCTAACTGGGTTTCACAATAGCTTCCTAATTATTCTCTTTTCCTCTAGCCTTTCCCCTCTCCATTTCATCCTCCATGCAGCCATTAAAGTAGTATTCTCAACACACAGTTCTGATCACATCACTGCCCTTCTCAGAAAACATCAATAGCTCTTTATTACCTCTAGACCTAGTCTACAAACTTGCCTTTGGAAAACTATTTTAATAAATATATTTCAACATAATTATCTTCCTTTGTAATCCTGTATATTTTATTTTTATCATTTCAGAATACTATTCAGTGAAAGCATCCAAAAGTTCCACCAGATGGCCAAAGGATTCATGTAGTTAAAAAAAAGTTAAGAATTCATCCTGTAGGATAGAAGACAAATTCATCTAGTTGACATTTAAAGCCCTGTCCAATTAGATGCCACTCTTTCCAGGCTTATTGCATATGATTTAGAAACATACTTTCTCTTTCAGTCAAACTGGACTGCTTGTGGTTCCTAAATATGACATTCCACACTATCCCCTATGCCTAGAATACTCTGTCTCTTCACTTCTGCCTTTTGGAACTTTTAAGGCTCAACTCAAATCCTTCAAAAGGCCTATCCTCATTCCTCTACTTGTTAACACTACATCCTTCTTCTGTGAAATTAGTATACATTTATTCCAAAATTACTTTTCTATGTATATTTTTCACTTCCCATAAACACACACAAATACATTTACAAACACACAACACACACAACACACACACACACATATCCCTTAGAAGAATGGAAGGTCCTTGAGGGCAGAGTCTATTTTGCTTTTGTCTTTGTATTCACATAGACATTATAATGTCTAGCACAGAGTGGTCACTTGAT
The DNA here is from genome assembly GCF_028372415.1 of Notamacropus eugenii. Lineage (NCBI taxonomy): Eukaryota > Metazoa > Chordata > Mammalia > Diprotodontia > Macropodidae > Notamacropus > Notamacropus eugenii. The sequence continues at coordinate 492,329,854 of NC_092873.1, forward strand.
AAACACTTGTTGAATTGAATTGAATTTTATTTAATTGAATCCAAATTGAATAGGAATCTCCAGCATCCAGCTATCTCAAAGACCTTGCTTTTTAATGCCTCTAATACAAAGTTTGGCTGTACTGTGTGTCAAAGACTTTGTTGGCAGCTAGAGCAAACACAAATCCTGCTTTGGGAATGATGGAATATGTGATGTCCAATTCAGTAGCCCCCAGATGTTAGTAAATGGGATGCTTTTTTCTCTTGAGTCTCATTCATTATGGATTCATTAATACAGTATGTGCCTTCCAAGGAGCCAGATGAAGATCTTGAATGCAATCACATAATGTAATGAATAAGGAACATGGCTCGAGTCCATTCAACAGTTAGTGTAGTCTTTGGGGAATGAGTATGAATATATGTCCTCTCTCAACAACAACAATAACAAAAAGTGTCTAACCACCCAAAATCTCCTATTCAGAATCATACACGTGTATGTGTAAAAGAATAACCACTGAGAAACCATTCTTCTCGATAAAGATCAAAAATTAAAATAACTGCAGACTGAAAATGACTTTAAAATTGATCCATTCTGAAAACAGTATGGAAGAAACTAGGAAGAGACCAACATCTCATGCCATATACCAAGATAAGGTCAAAAAAGGTGCATGACTTAGACATAAAGGGTGATACCATAAGCAAATTAGGAGAACAAGGAATAATTTACATGTCAGATATACGGAGAAGGAAAGAATTCATGACCAAACAAGAGATAGAAAATATTATGAAATGCAAAGTGGATAATCTGGATTACATCGAATTTAAAAGATTTTGCACAAACAAAGCCAATGCAACCAAAATTAGAAGGAAAGCAGAAAGATGGGAAACAATTTTTATAGCAAGTGTTTCTGATAAAGGTCCCATTTTTCAAATATATAAAGAAGTGTGCCAAATTTATAACAATACAAATCACTGTCCAGTTGATAAATGGCCAAAACAGACAGTTTTCAGATGAAGAAATTAAATCTATATATAGTTATAAAACAATTGATAAGAGAAACGTGAATGTGAATTAAAATAACTGTGAGGTACTATCTCGTGTCTATCAGATTGGCTAACATAACAGAAAAGGAAAATGATACATGTTGGAGAAGATGTGGGAAAATTGAGAAACTAATACATGTTAGTGGAGCTGTAAACTAGTCCAACCATTCTGGAGAGCAATTTGGAACTATACCCAAAGGCTATAAAACTGCATACTCTTTGACCCAGCAATATGGCTACTAGGTCTATATCCCAAAGAGATCATAACAAAAGGGAAAAGGACTTACATGCACAAAAATATTTGTAGCAGCGCTTTATGTGGTGGCAAGGAATTGAAAATTGAAGGGATGTCCATCAACTGGGAAATGGCTGAACAAGTTGTTGTATATGAATGTAATGGAATACTATTGTGCTATAAGAAGTGATGAGTAGGCAGATTTCAGAAAAAACCTGAAAAGACTTACATTAACTGATGCTGAGTAAAGTAAGCAGAACCTGGATAACATTGGACACAGTAACAGCAACTTTGTTTGATGATCAGCTATGACTGACTTAGTTCTCAGCAACACTATCATCTAAGACAATTCAAAAGACTCATAATAGAAAATGATACCCACATCCAGAGAAAGAACTATGGAGTCTAAATGCAGATCAAAGCGTATTATTTTCATGTCTTTATGACTTTTAAATTTTGTTCTGTTTCCTCTTTCACAACATGACTAATGTAGAAATATGTTTATATGATTGTACTTGTACAACTTATATCAGATTGCTTGCTGTCTTGGGGAGAGGGGCTGGGAGGGAGGGAAGGAGAAAAAATTTAGAATTCAAAATTTTTATTAAAAATGAATGTTGAAAACTGTCTTTATGGGTAAATAGAAAAATAAAATACTGTTTTCAAAAAAAATAAATTATTCCATTCTGGGAGGTTCAACAATGGGCCATATCAAATGGAGATTGATAGCAATATTTTCTTTACCTGCATAGCAGCTACTATATGAAGGCACAAAAACGAAAGTGGGGAAAGATTGAGAGTGCCAAGGGAAAGAAAGAAGTAAAAAAACACAGCAATGTAACAGCCACTGTCTCACCCCACAGATAGTTCCAACTTCTTAACCTTTTTCTTGAACCACTGAATGTATTTTTGCAAGTCCTCATCATCCAAAGGAGACATTGCCTGTATTCTGCCCAAGGTCACCTTTCCAGAGTAGTCCTGGAAGAAATCAATTGACCCAGGAACTCTTCAGTGCCTGAAGAATTAAAATTGAGAATTACTCCAAGAACAATGGAAAGGTATGTGGTAAGGGTGAGTATAGAGCAAGGTGGGGAACCTATGGCCTCAAAACAGTGCAGGCTGGGTGCAGGCTTTTGACTGAATCCAAGTTTTATAGAACAAATCCTTTTATTAAGGGGATTTGTTCTGGGAAGTTTGGAATCAGTTAAAGGGCCGCCCTTGAGGACCTAGTGAGCCACATGTGACCTTGAGGCCACAGGTTCCCCACTCCTAGTATAGACTATAGTATACTGCCACCCAAGAATTATACATCATCAGACAATTGTATGATGGGCAATAAAGATATAATAAGAGTACATATGATGATATGTAATAAAGGATAATGAATTGAAAACCTTGTGCTCCTTCAGTAGCTACAAAATATCTAGAGAGTTGAGAGAAGTCCCTAGCATGTTGCATGGATGCCCTTGGACAACGAATGGGAAGACATAGGTGAGAGTAATATGAGATGAACATAAACGATGGGTTGAAGTCTTTAAAGCACCCTAATGTCACTCTCATTCACTAAATTCTGGTAGCTCGCTTTGACCACTAGGATTTAGCGTATACTCTGGGGGTTTGTTTGTTTGTTTCAGCATTTAAAGCTCTCTGCTACTTGGCCCCCTTCACCTCTCTCATCTTCTTACACATGACTCCCTTATACATACTCTGCAGTCCATCCTTTCTGGCTCATTTACTCTTCTTCGCACATGATACTCCATCTCTAAACCCTACCTCATAGCCTACAGTGCTTTTTCTACCTATCGCTATCTCTTCAAGTTCCAAGTTTCCTTGAAAACTCCGATCAAGTGTCACCTTTTATGTCTCAGTTTACTCCTAGCTTCCTTCCTCTCCAAGGTGACCTTTGGACAACTGAGAACTGTTGGGGTCTTCCATGAGACAGTTTAGAAATTTTGTGAATTGATTTATTTATATTATTTACTATTATATGATTATTTAAATCTTTGATTTGTCCAGCAGCTTTCACCAACCTAAAGATTAGGTTGGATTTCTTCTTTTTCACCTGTGCTCCTTTCTCCTAGAATTTTTAGACTGATAGTCATAGCTATTTAATTGTGCTTTTTTAACATTTGTATTGATACCTTCTGTTTCTGCGTTGTCTAGATTTTCCCCTATCTTCCTGGACTTCTCAATCTCTATCTCAATGGCATTCTTACCTTGGAAATATCTCTCCCCTTAGAGCCCCCTACTCTAGTTGGTTACTTACTTCCCAGGATCTCTATTTAAGGAAGTGACCAGGATATCCATGCTTACTTCTCTCACACCTCTACTTCTGACTTCCCATCTATTTCAACATGGTCACTCAATTTTCTAGCTCGATTTTTGTGGCATCTCCCTTATTAGACTATAAGCTCATCAAGAGTAGAGGTTGTCTTTGTTTTCTGCTGGTATTTATATTCACATCCCTTAGCACAGTGCTTGTCACATCATGTTTAATAAATTATCTATCTACCCATCCATCTGTCTTTCATATGACAAAATTATTTTAGAAAGAAAAAGTAGTTCGTTGAATTCTAATTATTTTTCTTTATTCTTCCTTTATTGTCTTTTTCTTCTTTGATTCTTTTTTAAACCTTCTCTACAACCTCTGTCTAAAGTTCTCTTATTTCTCACTTTCCTAGAGACCCACTTCTAGGCTCAAAGCAGATGGTGACATGCTTGCCATTTGCCTTACCTATCATCATTGACCTTCAAGGTTAGGAAGGGTAAGACAGCTACTTTAATGAGCATGATCCCTCCACATATCACTAATTCTAAGAAATTCTCAAGAGTTCCAAACTCCAGCCTCTGTACCACAGTGTCTTCCTTTCTACTTCGAGAACACTGCTTCCAAACTCACAACCCAAACCATGAGTTATTTGAAAGGCAAGAAATAATGAGGTCATTCAACTAAGAGGGACCCAGTGGGAAAGAATATGGCTGAATTTCACCAAGAAAGAGCTATCCTATGGGGAATGTGGGAATGAAAGCTCTGAATTATAAAGGCAGAGAGAAGATTCTGCCCCCCCCCCCAAAAAAAAGCTTTTGGTATTATTATAATTAATGGAAGGAAACCTGGCAGGGTCCACCAATTTTAAGGGATAGGCAAGTATCTGGGAACCACTAGTGGCAGTGACTCCTCAGCTCCTTTTTCATCGTATTGTTCATCTGTCCTATAAAAACATATCAAATATACATAGGCACCATGGAGAATCACAGAAAACAATGAACAGTTAATGAATTCTAAAGATCAGACCAGGATTCTGGACAAAAGGGGCCGTGAATTAATCTCCTGATTAGAAGGAACCATTATTTCTTTTTTCCTTCTGTTTTCATACAAAGTTACTGACTCCTATCAGCCACTGAAGAGCACTATGGGACATAGAGTGATAGATTTAGAGTTAGAGGACTCAGGATTGAATCAGGGCTCTGCTAATTAAAAGCCTTATTGCCTTAGACAAATCATTTAACCTGCCTTGGCCGCCGTTTCCTCATCTGTAAAGTGGAGTAATGGAATTAGATGATTTCTGATGACACTTCTGGCTGTAGTGCTGCGGTTTTCTGATACTGGCAGCCATGTCCTCCCAGAATCCCAATGTGACTTACGGCAACATTAGGATGTGGTTGACATTCCCACAGAAGAGGTTAGGAGAGATGATGACAGTCTTCAACTAACAAAAACGTTTCCATGTAGAAGAATGCTTAGCCTTTTCTTGCTTGACCCCAAAGGGCAAACACAGAGCAATCAGGGAGCGGTTACAGGAAAGCAGATTTTTAATTTAATAAAGAAGAAAAACTTTCTGCAACTGGAACTGTCCAAAAATGAACTATGTTTCCTGGAATATATGACAGGGTCAGAACAGCCTATGGTCAGAAACAAACAGTCCATCTAGTCCCACCTGAACCTGGACAAATAACTTCCTACAACATTCTTGACAAATACTGACTCGTCATCTATCTGAATACCTTCAAGTGAAGAGGAGCTCAGTAACCCCAAAGACAGGCATGCCTATTTTGTATAGTCCTCCTTACAAGAAAAAAAACTTTCTTTACATTTAATCACTTCTACAATGCTACAATTTCCAACCATCCCTGTTAGATCCAAGAAAAACAAGTCCCATCCTTCTTCAACCTAACAGCAACTAAGTGAAAGCAGCATATGTGCCTAGCTTTTTTTTCATTGAGCTAAATATTACCAGCTCCTTCTCCAATCCTACTATACTGTGGTTTCCAATCCTCTTACTATTCATGTGAGATTTCCCTCCTCTATTTACCACTGAAGTTTATCCACATCCTTGCTACAGTTTGACACCCAGAACTGAACAAAATATACTCTTAATGCAATCTGATAGGAAAAATTGCAAAGATATAAGATCCAAAATGAAGGAAGTGACAGTCACATTGCAATCTTTCCTGGTCAGATTGCTTTTAGAGTATGGTGTCCAGTTATAGATGCCAGATTTTAAGAAAGATATTGACAGATGGTATACTGAGGAGGGCGGCCAGATATCATTATTTACATGCTCTTAGGTAACATTAGCTCAGTTGGCTGCCCTATCATACTGTTGATGCATATTGAACTTGAAGCCCCCACATATTTTCTCCATGAATAATTTTTCTAGCTCTGCCTCCCACATCTACAACTTCTAAACTTTTTTGTGGGGGGGGGAGGGTGGAGTGAGGGAAAAGCAAGCATGGATATTGTTTTTTTTTTTTTAATCTAAGCCTAGGGATTTATATTTGTCTTTATATTATTTTCCTAAAATTAATTCATTGGTCTAAGGCTATCGAGATCTTTTTAGATCCTTACTTTGTCATCTAACAATTAGCCATCCATCTCAGCTTTGAGTCACCTATGAATTTAATCAGCATGACAAGTCTGTCTTCTTTTAAGTCACCGAAGTATAGAAATACTTAACGGAGAAAGGTCAAGGATAAATCTTTGGGACAATCTATAAGAGATATTCTTCCAATATGGCATCAATATATTAATGACAACATTTAGATCTAATGAGTCAACCAGTTTCAAATATGCCTAACTAATTACACAATTGTCTATCTCACATCTCATTGTCTTGTCCAAAATTATTTCATGAATGATTTCGTCAGATGTCATGATGAAATTCAAACCTTGGTATAGTATCTCTAAAGCATTCCTTCAAGCTAATTCTAGTAATCTTGTATACATACATATATATGTATATACATATATGTGTGTATATGTGTATGTGTATATACATATGTGAATATGTATGTGTTGCATGTATGTTTAGGCTCAAGAATGGTGGAACCTATTCTTAAGGAAGTCATGCTGGCTCTTAGTGATTACCATTCCCCCTTCTAAGTGCTCACCAACCATACTTTTTAATACCACATTTGGAACTTTGATCATTATAAAAGCCAAACCTATTAGCATAGGAAAATAATGATAGATATGCATGACTTCTGAACCAAAGTGACTCTCAAATAAGTATTTGCTTACAGTTGTCCTTATAATTGTTAATATCCTTGAAGACAGGGCCTATTTCATTTGTTTCTCTTTGTAGCTACAGTATTTTAGTTGGAGATCTAATCAATTTTCAGAGCTTCAATTACCATATCTTAGTAGATGATTCACAAATCTACATACCCAGTCCTAACCTTACCACATTCCAGGATCACATCACCAACTGTCCTTTGGAAATGTCAAACTGGATTCCCATAGACATCTCAAACACAATATGGCCAAGACAGAACTCATTACCTTTCCCTCATATTCCTGCACCCAAACTTCCCTTTACTTTTAAGGGCACCATCAACCATCCCAGCCAGGCTCCTAACCTCAATGTTATCCAAGTGTTGCACCAACGTGATATTCACAGTGCCCACAGTGGCCATGAATATCCCAGTGCATTTCTGAATCACAAAATACCACAGATTCTCCATATGGAAGGCAGAATCAAAACATTTATTGAGACAACAGAAAGCCAAATCCATCACAGTAATAATGATATCCATACACAATAACAATGCAGAGGACAACAGCATCCCCAAGTCTTCCGCCTACTAGGCTTCATACACACCAGGTCCATTAAGGAAACCACAAGCAGGTCCTCTTAAACAAAATCACAATCTCTTTCATTCACACTAGCCAGCCCCTGTACCTTTCCAAGTTCTGACTCTTCTCATAACTAACTTCCTCTCAGCTCTTCTCTAGTTCTATTTTTTCCTCTTCTACCCATTTGGCAAACTCCTCCCACCATAGGCTTCATGTAACTTAATGAGTCTATTAATGAATAAGAAAGATCTCCCCATTTTAAATTACCATTACACCAAGACTTCTCTTTCTCACATATTCTATATATCTAATCTGTTGCTAAATCTTGTTTATAACTTCTCAACATCTATACACTGCCTTTTTTCCATTTACCCAAGCACCACTCTGGTACAGGTCCTCATCACCTCACTCCTGGGCTATTGCAATAGCATTCTGGCTGTTCTTCCTGAATTACCTCTCCCTATTCCGATCCATCCTCCACTCATCTGCCAAAGCAATCTTCCTAAAGTGTAGATCTTACCATTTCTTCCATACTACACAGTAAACTCTAATAGCTTCCTATTATTTTCCGGATGAAATACAAACTTATCAATTTGGCATCTGAAGCTTTTCACAATCAGCCCCTTCTCTACTTTTCCAGTTCTCTTGGATTCTTTCCCCTATACGTATGCTATATTCCAGTAGCACTAGCCTTGATGCAGTTCATTATACAAGACACTCCATCTCCTGCCTTCTCCTAACCTTTTCACTGGTCATCTCCCTTGCCTGAGATATTCTATCTCCTTGTCCCCATGTTTGGTCTTCTTATCTTCCTCTATCTTAAGATAGAACTCAAATGCTATGAGACTTTTCCTGATTCCTGCCATTGCTAATGTTTTCCCTCTGAGATTACATTTTAATCTACTCTGTGTATGTACACAATTGTTTACATGTTGTTTCTCTCACTGAAGTGTGAGCTCCTTGAGTGCAGGGAATGTTTTTGCCTTTCTTTGTATCCCAGTGCTTAGCACAGTTCTGGCCATACAGTAAGCACTTTATAAATACTTGTTGACTGAGTGATTGTGTCTCTAAAGCTCATCGCAGTATCTAACAAACACAAACTATTACTAAAAACTTGTTAAACCAAATGTAATGTCATGATGACTCACTTTTTCTGGGCATTTCAGATACAGGAATATACATTGTGATATATGCAAAGCAAATATTGTTGTTGAGTAATTTCTGTCATGTCCAACTCTCCATGATTCCATTTGGCATTTTCTTGGCAAAAAATGTTGCCATTTTCTTCTCCAGCTCATTTTCCAGATGAGGAAAGTGAGGCAAACAGGGTTAAGTGACTTGCCCAGGGTCACACAGGTATTAAGTATCTGAAGCTGGTTTTGAACTCTGGTCCTCCTGACTCCAGGGCTGATGCTCTATCCACTGTGACAATTTGTAGCTTAATGGCTCAATTAACATTTATAGGGAAAGACTGAAAACTTGGCCAATGGGGTAAGACCCCTCCTTTTGAAAGTATTGATCTACTTAAGCATCTAAGCTAGTAATTCAAACTTTTTTCAAAATACATACTTAGAATGCATTATGTTAAAATTCACTTTTATACCTGAATATTCCAGTGGTTAGAAGTAGTGTTTGAATCAGGAGGCAGGGACAAACTAGACACATTGAAGAAAACTCACTTCAGAATCCAACAATGAGTCCAGAAGAAAACTACAACTACCTAAGGGGAAATTCATTAGTAGCATAATGGGTAGAGAGCATTTGTCCTGGAGTCAGGAAGACCTGAGTTCAAATATAGCTCAGATACTTACTAGCTCTGTGACCCTGGGCAACTCATTCAGTATCCTCAACTATAAAATGGGGGTAATAATGGCACCTATCTTGTAGGATTGTGAGGGTTAAATGAGATAACATTTCTAAAGGGCTTGGCATAGTGCCTGCACATGGTAGGTGCTTAATAAATATTCCCTTTCTTCCTTCTTTCCATTTGAGGATAGGCAGGGGTAAGTAGTGTCAGCAATCAAAAATTGCAAGTGTTTCCTTTGCTTTCTAACAGTAAGTCTACTTTCTTTTGGACCCTGTATGTATTTGTGTGACAGTGTACCTCTGTTTCATTTTTTGTTTGTTTGGGGTTTTTTTGTTTTTTGGTGAGAGGGAAGAGGGATGTTGTACCAATTGATCTTACTGTACCACATTAGTAAAAACATATGTCTAGAAGCTAATTACATCTGGGTAGCAAATTGATATTGCCTAGTAATCACCAAGGGAAGTACATCAGTGGAAGCCTTGAGCTGTAGTGCTTAAACAAAAAAAGAACTCAACCTCTGAGGGTCCTCTAGAATTGAGTAGAGCAGTATATAGTAGCCCTCTGGGCACTCATCTTACCAGTGGAAGG